>NC_084968.1:3752500-4052500 GCF_949316205.1 Platichthys flesus
CTCTGATAAAGCAAGATGGCGGAGATTGCTGTATTCCTTGTGGAAAACACTATATTTTAGCAATGTTTCAATGAGTTTTGATGATATCTATGTTGAGATATGTGTGTTTCAGATTTTCATTCATGGTTAAAAAAACAAAACCCTATTTTCACAACCCTAACCTCAACCAGGAAGAACGGTGGTGCAGACTTCATATGTCATTTCATATTAGGGTAAGGGTTAGATGAATGTCCGCCATGTTTTTTTTTTTCACGAAGAGAGAGAAGCGCATAGGTCACCCGTCCCCAGCCTCCTGACACACAATTTAGTGGAATTCATACGAATTTTAGTGCATTACTTTTAGTAGCATTTCCTACGAAGTTGTGATGAGACCAGCCCTGCAGGATTTGAGTGCCCCGCCCCCCTCTCAGCCTATGACGTATTTTCCGGTTGTAATCCCATTCGACGCACTCTAGCATATCGTTTCTGACATATATGAACCACAACAAATCGCGGGAGTTGTTTTTTTTCAGAGTTTTTGGGACGGTAGACATGCGAGATACCCAAATTAACATGTAGAAGCACAACAAAAGTGGAATTTCATAATATGTCCCCTTATGCATGACATAATTGTAATGTTTAATATTTGTTAACATCATATAATATACATATACATTATGTATGTTATATCACTTAAATACATTTAATAGAACTTTAAATTCCTCCTCTCAGACCTGATTTCATGCAGAAGAAACACAGGTGAACAAGTTATAGGTGTGACTTAGTTGTGAGGTTGCTTCTTCCTCCTCCTCAGTCCCAGATGCTGTCTAATATTTTTCCAGATCGAAGACTTCTTCTTTTTGGGCGTCTCCTCAGACAACTCAGTCTCCACAGGTTCTGAAGCAGGGAGAGCATCAGAGAGGGACTCCAGGTAGGCAGGTTTTTCCACAGGCTCTCCTCCTCCTGCTTCCTCCCCCCATTTCTCCTCCTGATTCTCCTCATCCCTTTCCTCCTGCCACTCCTGATGCTTGACATCCTCTCTCTCCCTCTTCAGTGAGAGTTGAGAAGTCATTTCCTCCACTTCTCTCTGCAGAAGCATTTTCTCAGCAGCACTTTTACAGAGACATCTCATCTCCTACATTATCTGCAGAGGGAGGAGGTTCTGCTCAGCCTGGAAGGAGTGCATCTGAGACATGACTGCTTTCTCAAGCTCAGCCATCAGGTGGCTGGCCTGCTGCCCGGCTCTGAGGTTGTCCGCTTCAGCCCTTTGACTGATCTCATTGTTTGAAGCTCTTAGTTTCTCCAGCTCATCTAGGAGAGCCTTGACTGTGCTCCTCTCAAACTGCAGCTCCGAAGCAAACATCTGCTGCTTGATTATATAAACCTCCTGCTGCTCCCCCCATTTCTCCTCCTGCTTCTCCTCATCCCTTTCCACCTGCCACTCTTGATGCTTGACATCCTCTCTCTCCTTCTTCAGTGAGAGTTGAGAAGTCAGTTCCTCCACTTCTCTCTGCA
This sequence comes from Platichthys flesus, assembly GCF_949316205.1. NCBI lineage: Eukaryota > Metazoa > Chordata > Actinopteri > Pleuronectiformes > Pleuronectidae > Platichthys > Platichthys flesus. The sequence goes on from NC_084968.1 coordinate 3,753,995, forward strand.
GAAGCATTTTCTCCTCAGCAGCACTTTTGCGGAGACATCTCATCTCTGCAATTATATGCAGACGAAGGAGGTTCTGCTCAGCCTGGAAGGAGTCCATCTGAGACATGACTGCTTTCTCAAGCTCAGCTTTCAGCTGGCTGGCCATGTGCATGGCTCTGAGGTGTTCAGCTTCATACCTTTGACAGATCTCATTGTTTGAAGCTCAAAGTTTCTCCAGTTCATCTAGGAGAACCTTGTTTGTGCTCCTCTCAAACTGCAGCTCCGTAGCAAGCTTCTGCTCCTTGTAATATCTCTGGAAGTCTGTCTCCTGGTTTTCCACAGACGACTCAGTCTCCATAGGTTCTGAAGCAGGGAGGGCATCAGAGAGGGACTCCTGCTGGTTGTTTGGTACAGTTTCATCTGCAGGTTTGTCCACAGGCTCTCCTCCTTCTTCCTCCCCCCATTTCTCCTCCTCTTTCTCCTGCTGCTCCTCCCCCCATTTCTCCTCCTGCTTCTCCTCATCCCTTTCCTCCTGCCACTCCTGATGTTTGACATACTCTCTCTCTTTCTTCAGTGAGAGTTGACAAGTCTGTTCCTCCACTTCTCTCTGCAGAAGCATTTTGTCCTCAGCAAATCTTTTGCGGAGACATCTCATCTCCTCCATCTCCTCAGAGTGCATCTGAGAAATGACTGCTTTCTCAAGCTCAGCCTTCAGGTGGCTGGCCTGCTGCAAGGCTCTGAGGTTTTATGCTTCATACCTTCGACTGATCTCATTGTTTGAAGCTCTAAGTTTCTCCAGTTCATCTAGGAGAACCTTGTTAGTGCTCCTCTCAAACTGCAGCTCCGAAGCAAACAGTTGCTGCTTGATTATATAACCCTTCTACACCTCCTTGTCATATCTGGGGAGGTCTGTCTCAGTGAGGATCTTTCCTCACTTTCCTGAGGGTTTCAGTGTCCTCTTCGCAATCCTCAGACTGCTCTGTGTCTTCATCCCAGTCACCCTCCTCCTCCCCATCCCCAGGCTGCCATATTTCTTCATTTGTATCGCAGTAGCTTTCTTCCAGCTACTGCCGTTGTAATTCGGCCAACTTTGCGTGGGCCTCTTCCCCTGTACACTCTCGGTTTTGGCGAATGCGGGCTCTCTGCTTGCCCAACAGATGTTCAAGATAACTGACATCTCGTTGAAATGCGTGGCAATCAGCTTTGACCTGTCCAGCAGTGCTTCCGATGTAGTCCATGGTGATCAGTTTGAATCAGGAGCAATCTTATTGTTCAGCTGTTACTGGTTGACCTCTTATCGTCCTGACAATCGTAAGACACGGGGTAATCAGTAGGAAATGGTGTGAGTAATATGCTGCAGTCATTTTTATATGTGTAGAATGTTCTATAATGTTCAAGATCAGAGCCATTTCCAGGATGTTTGGATTTTTGTGCGTGTATGTGTGTCCAGGTATAGCTGATATAATGGGGACCTAAATATGTCTTCTTTAACCCTTTGATACAGAAGCTATGATAACCCCTTCTAAGGGATAACATGGGTTAAAAATGACCCGTATTGGCCTACAATGTTTTGTCATACATGGCTGAGTGTATCTTTGCTATATTTTTGGAAAACAATTTATTTCATCATTTAATATTCAAAGTATTCATTAAATATCTTGTTTTTGATTACCACAAATCATTATCTTCAATTTATTTTTTCTCAACTTATGAACTTAAACGGCGTGACACCGTTTGAGCCTGATGTGAAATATGTGAAGTCGCTTTTGCCCATTTCTCTAGCTGCTTCTTTGGAATGGGCTAACCCTTGTCCTGTGTTAATGCTTCAGAGCTATTTCAGAGTTATTCCTTGTCAGTAGTGAGTCTTCCTCGAACTTTCCATAGAAAGAAACCCTTTAAACTGCGCCTATGTTTACATTATACACATGCATATATATGCAGTGGCCGCACATCATTCTGTTTACCCGCGATTCTATGTCTTTGGATAACGACGACCTTGATGACTCAACTGCAAGACAGTTTATAACGAGCCTGATTGCAGAGAAAGCTAATTAAAATAACTAACATGTAAAACATTGTAACGGGTCCTTTATGAATTGAGATAATTTACATTGTTATCCTTTGCATGTGTGTGTCTCCATAGCAAGGTTTGGATCATTTGTCCCTGAATATAACTACTTGTGCATGTGCACGCTTTAGCTCTGTGCCAACTGTATGTGTCCTGCTGTGTGTATGTGAGTTGGGTCATATCCAGACAGGTTGATTCATGGGCCTCATCCCTCCTATTGGGATCCCTATTGATCAGGCCAGCTGTAGGCTGCTGCCGACTGTGGCTGGGAACCACAGAGCAGTTATCGCTAACAGATACACAGTCGGTCGGCATGATGGGATCCGTTGGCCCTGAGGCCTCACTCGGGTTGGGAGAACAGAAATGTTTTTTATTTTTGAAATTATATAATTTAATAAAATGTGAGATTGCATGAGGTCAGATGTTTATTTTTTTTTTGTTTTGTTGGCTTAAAGACGCAAGGTGGTCCGTTATTACCCCTTTAGTCTGGTTTGATGACATTCATTTTCACTTATTTGACATCGCTCAACCTGGGCAATTGATCTGTGTCTCAGTGTTGACTCGGTTTTAATCCCAGGGCAGTAAATGTTTAGTTTTTTGTCTATAATGCAGCCTTTCTAGCCGTCTGTCACCTTTTCCCCCTGAGGTGACAGGAATAATCTTTTCATTTCTGCCTGTGCAGTAGAAAAGCACGTAATCGGATTTTGTTACATTAGCGCAGGTCTGATCATATCTCTGCTGTGGCAATATATAATGAAATGTTAGAGCTCAGGTTATGCAAGATGGAAAAACAAGAACAGTGTGTGTGTGAGCAGCTATATGTGCCAGAAGCTCAGTGTCTGTCATGATGATATCTCAACGGGCGGCTTGCTGCAATATTGTTTAAATTTACACAAAGATGCAATTTAATATAGAACATTATTGTAAGAGGATATTGATTTAAATGTGCTTTATTAATGTTTTTTAGTCTGCACTACCATATTTATTATGCCTATGCAAGTTATACTTGTTTATAAAGTTACCTTAATTGTTCGCTTTTGCGTCTTTTATTTAACTTTGAAGGATATAAATCAAATACCTTTAAATGTCTATGTATGTCTAACTGTGGGCGTGGACATCTGACAAGTACTAGCGCATTTTCCCAATGGCAGTATTTAAAAATCCAAAAAGATTTTGGAAAAAGGTACACAATGCATGCTCTTCTGGACACAGACTCAATCAGGGCTTGGTGTCTCACACACCACACTGCAGAAGTAGAGTTCAGAGGTGTGTGAACACTCGATTAGAGTCTGCAGGAGTGGGCCGTCTGCTGCTGATGTTGTTTGCCATCGCCTCCTCAGACCCACAGTCGCACTGGCTCGACCCTGAGGCAACGCAGACAAGTTGTGATCTGTGTGTGTGTTTGTATCAGTGACTGTGTGTGAGAGAGACTAGAACAGGGGTCGGCAACCTTTACAATCAAAAGAGCCTTTTTGCCCCCTCATCCAACAAATATAATTTGTCTGGAGCCGCTAAACATATTTGATAACACAGCTAATAAAGTTTTATATACAGTTATTCTCGGCTGTGACCAGAGAAACTGCGTTTTCACTGTTTCTGATATTTTTCAACAAAGTCACAGACCGGCTGCCTTACGTGAGCGAGCTCTGATCTCACTGGCTGTGTCGCTGTGATAGAGTGCAGTCTAGTGGCATATCTTAAAATCTCTCCAGCCTCTACTAGTCATTTACGAGCTGCATCTTGAGCATGTGCAGCGTAGATTTCTGAGGATGTACATAACCAAACAAATGAACATGAATACATGAGGTAGCTATCATGAGCAAACACACATTCATTTTAAAGAAAATATAAGGCCTACTTAAAAACTACATTTAGGATTAGGTATTGACAATTTCACCAAATACAGTGTAACTGGATCCTGCCCCGGACATTTTTCATCCACGACACATAGTTGCAAGCTAGGACTTTCAGTTAATCGACTTATGTTATTCATCATACATGTATCAAATTTCGTTGTATAGTGGAACTTTATAATGACTTTCAAACCGTTTTCTGACACGTCGTCGGGAGCCTCTCAGGCCTTCTGACGTCTCACACCATGCATGCTAATGAGGATTAGGTGTTGTCAGAGTAATAGTGGAAAAAAAATCAAAACGAGTATAATTTGTACCTCCTATCTTTTCACACTGATCCCACACCATTTCTTGTTTTGACTTACATCCATCAGATGTTTTTCATTTTATGAAAAAGAAAGCCATACCCTAACAGGCTCCACAGCCACCATCAAATCCAGATTGGATGTCATCAACAGGAAATTCACAACAATATAGTGGACACTGACTGAAAATACGGTGTATTCACATAAAAAAGTATGTGAATCTGTCCTCTGTCCTATTATATTCACTCACAGCATCAAAGGGGAACAAATGTAATCAAATTAAGGAATGAATGTAGTCGGTTAAAGTCACACGAGTGAAAGTGCACTGATGTGTATGTGTGTGATGGCCTGTGATAATATATGCGATTGTCCCTGGGCAGTATCCGGCACCAGCTGTTGGTAATAAGCTGTGGCTTTTAATGGACGCTCCCTCTAAGCTGCGGAGCTACAGGGCACCAAGGCTCATCTACAGCGGCGGCCTGGCACTATACTTAGTAAACACGCCTGCTGCTCCCATATTATAGCCACATTAGTCTGGCCCCTTTTTTTTCCATCTCACATACTAGCTCTTCCTCTACCCCCTCATGGAGTCCAATCAACCTAATAGATCTGCAATGAACCTGCCGAGCATTGTAATGAGCCTTGAGTTCGAACAAACGCCAGAGGACATTGTGTGAATCAGTAGCGGGGAGGAAATATGAATAGAGATAAGACGTTTCTTAAAAAACAGGGATTAGCTGCAAGGTAAGATTGAGATGGAAAGATACACCGTGGATGTCTAAGTTTTAGTCTTTTGTCCTTGTGAGTCTGTCAGTGTCTTCCAAGAGTGTGTGCGAACATTAAACAAACTCTTTTACACATTAGCTTTTGAACCTCCTCTGGCTTTGTATTCACACTGCTACACTTACTTTCCCATGGGATGCAGGTTTAGCACACAGTATGTCACACGTTGCTGCACGTTAGTGAATCTCCAAATGGAATTGGAAACAGCACCTCTCTTTTAACCTCAACATATTCACCTTTTCCCTTATCATTCGGGAAAACGGATAATTGGAACACAATTTCACAGGAAGGACGTTGGCTCTGTGTTCTGATCTCTAAACAAGATGGAAAGATTAAGTCTTGTTTCTTGAGTGAGAGGAATCAAATCTGAGCGTTGGTGGTCTGTGCAACTTCTCTTTGATTGTGGGGATTAGAGCTATGGATTGTTCATCGCTGTCTTAACAATTACTCTGAGGCTAATGGAAGCAGACGCTGCTAATCTTTGCATGCTGGCACCAATGTAGATCTAGCAGTGCTCTTCCTTTTGTATCCCTGGTGTGTAGTCTCGCCCTGCTCAGCTGAATACACTAAGCTCAACGATTACACACTATTAACAGAGCATCACTCATAGCAAACCAACACAATTTCTGAGCAGTCAAGATATTACAGTTTAATTTATTTGTTTGAGTAAAAAGACAGGCTGCAAATTTGAGTGATTTCCACTTCAAGGATTTCAGTCTTAAGGCAGAATATTAACAGAGCGATTGGGGGAGTCACTGTCAGCAACATAAACATAAAAGAAATCTTGATTTATACTCATCAGTGTTCATGATGCCATTTCTTAGCCACAAAAAAGCCGCACTGAATATACAGCCGGACAGTTGTGGTTTTATATGCTGGGAGAAAGGGTCAAACATGCAATTCTTCATCCACCTAGCTCCACATCCAGTCTGACTTGTCAGAAACAACTGTTTCCAATCCTACATATATAACCTATCATCCAAATCAATTCTAGCCAGTGGGAACAGCCTAAAAAACACAACTATTTCTCTTTGTATTTACTCCCTGATCCACATTCTGTGAAGCAACAACATAAGCTTACAAAGGGAGGTGGATCAAAAAAACAAATAACATAAAATACTTGTCAAAACAGCCTGTCAGGAAACTCGTGGGTGGGGAATAAGCATGACATGGTGCCCACTGGTAGTTTTGAAGAAAGCATGTACTACAAAATTTACATTTTGATAATGATAAAATACATTGGACCAATATAAAATCCCCAAAAAACCTCATCAGGATCCAAATGTGAGATGTATATCAGTGCCTGAGGAAAGGGAGCATGTTTAAATTGAGTAATGGACACAAAGATTGAGCCAGTGTTAATTTAATTTTAACTGAATTAGAATGGACAGGTTACACCACTATAACTCCTCCATGTATGTCTATCATTTTACAATCGATAAATCTATACAGCCATGCAGCCTTCCCCATTTGCAGCTTGGAGTTTCCGCTACTTAAGCCGCCGTTGTGTTAAGACACAGTGAAGCATAAAATGGCCTAAACGGTGCCTCAAATGGAGCAAATGAGTGGCCGTTTAATTGCAGTGAGTTAAACTGGTTCCCTGTGGTAAGGTGTGAGAGTCAGAGGCCTTGAGTAGTAATTATCTCAGGTAGCTATCTCATTACCGTCCTCCTTTAGTATGTAAATGTGACCACAGGCTCGGTTGTTATATTGTGGATTGGACATTTTGTTGTGCTCCCCTCGAGGCTGTGCTGTTTATCACCAGATAGGAGGAAACAACTTAAGTGTCAGATGCGTTCCCAGGGATAACAGAGAGTGTTAATTGTCTTTGTGTCTACATGTGTGACCCATGCATAAGACTCGTTCAGTTAGGTAGCCAGGTTGCTTCTATCAAACAGAACATAGCCTCACTGTGAAGCAATTTAATGATCAAGGTGATTAAAGGAATTCATAAATAATGAATGATATGAACCATTTCAATGTTTACAGGGGGGCTGATCCTCCAGACCTGTATTAGTTCAGAATAAGACAAATTAAATAATAAATTGTCCAGCTTTGTATACAATCTCAAGGAACATTTTTTTTTTATTTAAAACTTGGAAATCACAACATTTGTTTCGAAGTAGTCCTTAAACATGGTCAGATCATTATGTGGGCAAACAACCTAATGTAACTAATAAAACAATGACCATTTTATTAGTCTTGTCTATATTAAATACATTTACAATTTAAATTAAGTTAATTTAAGTTCAACTGGAGTCAGGAGCTCGCAAATCTCGAGTCCAATACATGAGACCACAAACCAGGGGGTGTGGGTTAGGGCGGCTGTAACCGATAAAGAAAACAACATATTGACTTTGCAATTCACAAGAAGCCTCTGCTTATGTGAAACATGTCTCATCAAATTAAGTCTGAGAAGATGTACGATCAAGAATGGCTGATTTGCATAAAGCTAGACAGGGTTACATTGTAATCCCAAACGGTTAATTGGCCAACAGCTACACAAACTGCCTATAAATGGAGTTGTTTCAGTTCTGTCGTCTTTCCCCAGTAAGTGGGCCTTAACCTGAAGTTGGCCTACAAGTAAGGCGACACCTCACGGGAAATATAGCACTATGTGAGGTGTAAAGAAAATGCTGAGTTCCTTTGAGAAAATATTACTAAATATTATTAAAGTGAAGTATGTGGTGGAGTGATTTGAGGCTGATCTGAGTTTGCTGCCTCTGGTACTGACAGCTCACCATCATAGAGGGGGAAAGTAATCCCTGAGTCTATCAAGGTATCTTAAAGGATAATGTCGGAGTGGCTTTGCACCAACTGAAGATCAGCAGAAGCTGGGTGATGCAGCAGAACAATGACCCTAAACGTCGAAGAAAGTCTACTACTGAATAGTTCAAACTAAGAAAATCCAGCTTTTGGGAGTGGCCCAGTCAGAGCCCAGATGTTAACCCAGTGCAGATGGTCTGGGATGAGCTCAGAGAGTCATATAATTCAGGGAGCTCTGACACACATTAGAGGGTGAATATACCAAATGAGCTGGGCTCTGTGAAAGATTTTAAGAAGATATTTCAGTTGGGTCAGTCACTTTGACGGGGCTGATTATTTAGTCGCTTCTGCTATCGTGGAAAAAGGAGCAATTAGTCATGGACTAGGTAATTCAAATAAGAATGCCTGTCCGGTTTGGATCGGGCTTGATTAGCATTCAGGCAGGTTCAGACTGCAAAAAGCATCTTGACGAATGGATTCTCCGAGCTCAACTGTGCCGGAGTCACATCCGACCTGAAAGGGCCTTTAGAGTATGGCTGAGCTGCAGCAGGTCTGTGAGTAACAATGACCAGTTGTTTTGATTTTGAGGGGGTTTGTATGACCATTAAACATGGAAACGTGGAGAAAAACAATATGGTTCACTAAGAAACAACCTCTACTCCAGCACAGAGCTGGCATTCCTTATTTTCTCATCCAAACTGGAGATGTGCGGTTCGCTGATAATTGGTGCGAGCATGTGTGGTGAGCAGGCCAATGCCTTCGCAGCATCAGCATGAAGAGGATTCTGATGGCTCCGACTCGCCTGGCATTGGCATTTGAGGGAGGGAGGCAGAAAAACAGGGGAAAGAGAGATGCATATCATCTGAGCTGAGGAGTACAAGGCTTGAGAGAGACAGAGACAGACAGGGAGATGTACAGGGAAAGATGTCTCTGCCTCTGGTAATGCTGTTTTTTGGAGTCTGAATGAAATTCAGCAGTAGGATAAGGATCTCTGCCTTTAGTCCGCCTGTCAGCCTTTACATCTGATGGACACCAATTACCTGTGCCAACACCTGCCTCTTAAGCCCGGCGGTGGAAAAAAAAGAAACTAGACAATTTTGAAGAACAGCAATATTAACTTCCAGCAGTCAAACCCTCACTGTCAGACTGGTACGGAGCTGGATGTGCCATTATTTCCAGTGTGGGTTTGCATAGCATCTATTGAATTTTGACAAAGGCTCTGGGGAAGGATGAGTGTGTGTGTCCCTGTACTTGTATCATTCTGAGAACCATTTTAAGCACAGACCCGAAAGGGTGAGGACATTACTTGGAAAGTCTGGACATTTTGGCCTGTCCTCACTTCTTCAAAGTTAAGACTTGGTTTTATGGTTAGAATTAGATTAAGGTTAGGGTTAGGAATTTAGTTTAGATGGTTAGGGTTAGGATAAGGGACTAGGGAATGCATTATGCAGATGAGTGTCCTCACTAAGATAGAAGTAGAAATATGTGTGTGTGTGTCTGTGTGTGTGTGTGTGTGTGTGGGGGTGGGTTGGTGTGCAGGAGTGCTCGAGTGAGAACTGGCAGTAATTCACTCAGCTGATCCAATTTTCCAAAACTTATGAGAGCTATACACAGCATCATATTTTAACCAATGAAGGAGATTGGACAATGATCACAGGCTGTTACTCACTGCCATACAGTAAAGTGAAGTACAGTCTATTAATAATCTAATGTAATAGGTATTTGCTAATATTTATCCACACTTTTATTTAAAACAAAAATACACTATTTAATTCACCCACAAGCTAATATACTCTTCACCACCTTACTGGTTCTGAGGCAAGAACATTCATTAACTTATATCTGCTCAATATGCGACGCATCACTGTATGCCCCACATTAAAATAAAGCATGAGCTGCTCAGAAACCCCTCAAAGGCCTACAAATTGTGCATGCGCATAAGTGCACACATGGCAGAACCATGTTTAATTTGCAGACTGACACAGAAACAGTTTGTATCTGAAAAGCAAAACTGAATTATCTCCCTCTTCTTTGCCCGGTGGTCTTAATGAAGATGAAACGCATTTTGCACCGGCCTCCCAGATGAAAATTTAATTAGTTTTTTTTCACTCCTTCACCCTTTCTGGATCTTGATTTTTGCAGGGTAGTAAGACATGGGTGTGGTATCTTGAGTTTGCATCCCTACTCTCCCCTGCACCCCGGGGGCTGAACGTGTACCCAAACCTACTGGGTCCGAGTTGCAGTAAACAGACAGAATGCCACATTAGTATTCAAGCGACATCAGAACCCTGGACCAAACACTCACTGGACAAAGCTTGACACACACACACACACACACACACACACACACACACACATACACACACACACACTCTCAGACAAAAATAGTTTCCGGACAAGGAACAGGAGACATGCTTGAATTATCACAGCACAAAACTCTCGGGGAAAACGTACACCAGTGGATTGATTGAAAACATCTTTATCACGCCCTCTTTATCACTTGTGTGAGAATAGAAAAAAAAAAATCTCATTCCATGCTACACATTCTGCTGTGCTGTAGATTACCACCACACATTCATAATGCATAGAGGGTACTGCAGCGAGACAAAGCCAATTATTAGGAGGCGAGCGATAACACTGACACATTGCTAAAGCAGGAGTTGGCTGCTGCAAAGTGCTGCGAGCGAGAGTTTTTAAACTCTACCCATCTCATTGGTTTCTACTGGTTGTGTGAGGTGTTGATACGTCCCATTAGTCTGTCCATCTCCCTGTCCTTTCCCTTGCTCGAGTCTCCCACCCTCGCTGATTCCAAATGACATGCTGATTGAAAGCTAGCACACTGTGACATGTCAGCATATTTACAGATAAAGCCTCTGCTCGTGCTTTAATAAATACTTTAATGGTCCAGAGCACTTCAGGCCCGGTACACAACAACAAAGAGGATGAAATAGAATTTGCCCATAACTGCATTTCTTGCTCATAAGTTATATGAATGGGGAAGAGCTAGCTAAAGGAAAGTCAGCCGTTAAAAGTCGTGAAGATAAGCAGTGTACATCAGCATTGCTACTACGTGTCCCATTTAGAAATGGGAATCACACAATCACAAGGTGCACTAGTTGAAAGTCTGATAATCAGAATCCAGCTCAGGCCCATGAACATATAATGGGGCAAATATAACGACAGGCTTTTTTACTGGCATCCATACCTCCAAGTGTGAGTCATTGCATCTGAGCTGCTACATGAGTCACTTTCACAAACTTCATGAACTTGAAAATGACAGAGGAATAACTCATTGAATCCCGGGTCCTGATAAAGCAGGCAGTGCAGCATAACAGCATCGCACAGCACAATGTCATTCACCCAGAATTGTCCCTGTGCTCTCAAACCGGTTAGTCATTCACTGAAACCTTTCGAATTTGCATTTACATTGGAAAGCAGTGCATTTTCTGAGACTGAGCAAAACGGGGGCTAAGGGTTTTGTCTTCTCGAAATAAACAGTTAGAAAATCCCCTCTTTAATATACAATACCAACAAATGGAAGGTAATGTAGTAGGCAATATCAAATAGCTGCAATGCATAAATAATGTAAAAGAACAGGGTAGGAGGCAGACAGAGAAAAAGTGCTGAGTTCAAATGTGATTTATAATCAGCAGTTTGTCAAAGGAAAGTTTCCTTGTTCATTTAGCGCTCCCACTGAAGATAAAAGAGATAATTGGTGTTTGTTTGTGAGCATGTAAATGTTCACAAATATCCCAGCTGTATAATAACGAGGTGACGGAACCAGTCTGTCACTATGGCAACAGGGTGAGCGCATATAAAAGAACATGCAAAAGTGGCAGAAAAGTACGGAACGAGGACGACTTACCGGCTTGAGATGAGTCACCTGTGAGAGGACAAGGGGAGAGAGAGAGAGAGAAAAAAAAGAAGATGGATCAGTTCAACGAGAGGAGCAGGATGTCACTTAAGTATACCTGCTCACAACAAAATGAGATTCAACAGCAGGGGGAGAGAATAAAAGAAGTCTGGCTGGAATTAGCATGAAGACGACTGCCATTCCACACTTTGGACTCAAAACTGAGCTGCTAATTGGGACAGTGGAGGAGCTTGGAATGTTGAGAAGGCAGAAATCCTATTTTATTAATTCAAGTTAAAAAAAATCTAAAGTTGACTAAAGTCTGAGCAAACTTCTTGACAGTCCACTTCTCTTGCAACTGCAACAACTCCTTCAAGGTCTCATTAAAAAAAAACTGCATTGTGTGGTTCCATACAAACGATTTTTCCTAACTGTAATTACCATGTTTTCGGGACTGTTAAAAACACTGGATAATATTATGATTTTCTTTTTTAGGTTAAAACAGCCTAGCCAGGAGGAATATTAATAATACAAAATAAAATGAAGGTAAGGGAAACCAATTATAAGAATTCAACAGTTTAGTGGCACCAGTATTTAGTAACTTCTACTACACAGTTAATAGGTGAGACATCACTGGGTAGGGATTGTGCTTCAAGTCACATCCGTTGACAATGACATGACACATGTGCGATGCTTCAGGTAGACTTTACATCGTGCACAGTTACTGTCAGAGAATCAAACAGGTTGACAGACAGTGACAGAGCAAGAGAAGAAATGAACGGGAGAGGGTGGGAGCGGAGGCCGGGGGTTCTAAGGACATTTAGAGGATCACCCAATACAACAACCCACAGTTTAATAAAAGAGAAGCAAATAACCAGGGCTTAAATCCCATTTGACATTCATTCCAATGTCTAACAGATGATTCAGTAAAAAGTGTTAAAAAACATGCATAACTTTTCATATCATTGATCCACGCTGTCAGGTAAGACTCCTAATTAAAAATGGGAGCTGCTACATCAGCTAGCAGGTGTTAAAGAAAGTATTAAAGTAAGTATGCAGTGGTCGTGAAAATCAATTATTGATGGAGGGTACGTCCAACTTACTTGTGAAATGCATAACTTTCTTTCAGGGTAGTTGAGCAGCACACACACACACACACATACACACACACACACACACATAAACACACAAACATACAAACACACACACACACACACAGACAGTGCAATATCTGCACCTGCTGCATTTTTCTAAATTCCAAAACAACTGTCTTGGGCCTATGTGCCTTCCTATTCCAGGAAATATCCTACGTATTGTTCTGTATTTCTCTGTTCTAAAATGGCAGCGTGTTTGTAATGTGTGATAAGAGTGTAGCTTAAGATTGGTAAATGAGCACTTAAGAGACTCGTGCAGTGACCATTCTTAACCCGCCTGTTTGGAACGTTTTGTTCTATTGGCCTCTGTTAATACTCCAGAGTTACTTTTTGATTTTTTCCTCATCATTACTGATTCCTCCTTAAACAGTTATTTTTGGTAATGTTTTATGTTGAGTCTTTGGTGCAGAGTGACGTTAGAAAACTGTGTTTATCTAAAATAAAGACTTCTTAGACAATATTTTTCAAAAATTGACATAATCTTCACACCCACAGCTTATAAACAACAAATTAAAAGCTCTATAATTCAGCTTAATATAAACCACTGCAGCCACAAACAATGTTTTGCTTTTACCATAAATACAAATTGGTAAAAGGGGAGTGATTCTATGAATGTTGCTACCATGACGGAGATCAGCTAAAGGTTAGAGCGTTAAATGTTTTGAATTGTAATTAAATCTCTCTCTGTTGTTGACAGTTTTACCTAAAGACAAGCGTTGATATAAAGTTCATGAGCAGACTCAAATGAACACAGTCAGGGAGAGGGGATTTCCACCACAGGCCAATGAGCTGCTGGTTAGTGATCCCTTATGTCACTGCCAGCCATGAACAAAGTGGCCCATGCAGGACAGGCTGTCATCCATATTGGCGAGATGGCTACCACTACATGTCCAAGGTGAAAAGAAGCCTCTTCAATCCCAGCACATGGAGCAGAGTGGGAACGCCAGCCAGAGCAGATGGAGCGCAGGGCGCTTTGCCTTGCAGCACCGGCCTTGGGCTCGAACTACAGTCCAGGCACACAAACTGAGACAGAGCTTAAATGCTCAAAGTGGAGGAGGGAGGTTGAAGCCGAGAACATGCCAGAGCAATGAACACAATCAATATGGTCCCGTCTCTCAGGTCTTGTTTGTTAATATCCTGGATATTGACAAGGATTTCTCCGACTCCCAAATGGTATCAGCTGCCGTGCTCGCTCTGATATCGACAAACCTGCTCGAAAAACAGGAGGGTAGCCAGTGACACAGGCAAGTAGGTAAAGTGAGTGTTTGTGAGACAAGACACAAAGACAGGGAAAGAGCAGGTGAACAGATAGTTGGCCAAACACAACTCTTGCAACTTCTCCCAGGCCAAAACAGAAACCAAAATATAAGCGAGATACATGCTCCTGTGTGATAGCATGTTATGGCAGCTGTATATGAATATAAGCTGAATGCCAGTAGCAGTTTGGTTCTCAGTTTTTCATAAATTTTGATGTGAAAGCTGCTGAGGTGTAGTGACACTTCTGAAATTGATTTGACTTTTTTTGCCCAGTTACATCGTCCACACCATCGTCATTGAGTATGATACCCATCATTTCACCCAACAATGCATGTGACATTTTGTGACCACAAAGGCATCAGTGAAAAACACACACAAACACACACACACACACACACACACACACACACACACACACTGTTAGATTTTGGTAATTCAGTCTCACAGCCAAGAAGCAGTGACCCCTGGCTCCTGTCGATTTACTGTCGATCTCTTAGCACACTCTCCAAAACCCTTTCAGCAACACTGAGCTGTCAACCTGTCTTTCCCTTGAATGAGAGTGTGGAGAGGACACGGCACACATGAATGAGTGACACACACAGCACTAAAACATTTGTGTGCGTGCAAAAGGTAACAAAATAAACTATGCAAGGCCGTGTAAAGGGCAGACTTTTCAAGACCACATTGCAGGTTACCAGGAAACAGAGAGTTATCCACATATTGGCTGCATACCTGGGCTCAAACATGTTTACCTCAGTCAAAGAGGTTATATTTTCACCTTGTCCATTTGTTTATTGGTTGTAAGAAAGATAAGGTAAAAAGTATTGGATTGGAGAGGTAGATCTTTGAAAAAAACACACAGTTACTGGCTTGCTCTCATGCAATTTTTAGATTTTTCAACTTTTAAATCATGATTTAAAATTATGGGACAATCATTGATGTTATTGAGCCCTCTTCACATGTAAGGTACAGATCATTGTTCAGAGCAGAAAAGGCTCTGGATCCAGTTCCAAAATGAAGGTTTAACAAACTCTCACCCTAAGTTGATAACCCTGAGATAAAAAATCCGATCCAGAACAACTAACTCAGTTAGTATGACGGGATATAAGGGCCATATGGAGGAAAAAAAAGGAGAATTTGTGAATAATGTTGACATATTACGCAAATAAAGTCAGAATTGAGTGGGAAGATGGAATATTGTAGGGGTAAAATCGAACAAACATTTCCTCCTCCACAATAGAGGTTGTGTGGTTCATTCTTCTGAATAAATCTAGTTTGCTATTGCACAATATTTTTGACATACTGATACTTGGTGCTAAAGAGCCCAAAGATAAAGTATAACATTATTTATGTAATTTATACAACAGTATAATTTAATAAAATGCTCCCATATTCATCATATTATGACATTACTCTCAAAATATCTGATTTATTTGCCGTTAAAGTGGCCCTATTACTCAGTCTACTCAGAAAAAACATAACCATTCGTTTAAGGGCTTCGATAATGCAATCCAACACACAAATGGGTAAATAAAAGACAGAGCTTCCATTTAATATGAGGATTTGTGGCGATGCACTTTTATCTTTAAAACCACAGCAGTTACGAGAGAGCCTGAGTTGAATAAAAGACACGTTAAGTTACCGTTTTATTTTATTCAGCGAAGTCCACTCAACCACATTAGGTAGCAGACTTCAATTTTCATAATGGATTGTATAAATTTGTGAAATTCTTTATCTGCTAGATTACATTTAGAATTTTTTTAAATAATCTGTAACCAGGAGGGGACAACGTGCCTCTGGCAGCAGCAGACCTTGTTTCCATAAGAAAAATATATCTCAGCTACAATTGCTTTCAAACAAATTTTTACATGTGTTTACTTTGACCAGCAATATTTCAATCAATATTTGGTGAGATATTTCCATTTCAATATCCTACTTTGCATTAGTATTACTAACTTCAATACATCTCGTATCTATGAGTATCTTACTTTTGTTACACCCTTCCTTTTCTATTATTGTCTTATTTTTCTTTTATATTTTTTTATCCTCCTACCTTTAGTGTGTCCTCTTTAAAATATTTTGAGATTTTGAATGTTGTTTCCCTCGTTCCCCATTTCTGTATTTGTTGAGTCCTATTTTAGTTCCTTATTACTATGGAGGATATCTCACTTTATGGATAGAATATGGCAATTCCCTCATCTCAGGTTCAACAAATACTAAGCCAACTTTCTAACCCCTAGGCCCCAGGTGTAAGAAAAACTGCTAACAGTGGCTTTGTTCAATTTAAGTGTCCCAGCTATGTCCAAAGGAAGTATAATCAACAGACCGTTTGGAAAGCCAGAGGAGAAACATCAAATGTGTCATTAAATTGATGTAGACTAATTGGTCATTGAGGTAGCTAATCCCAGGGTCCTGGTATGTGCACCCTAGCATTCAAATAGTTCTGTCACCTGAATTTTTCAAATCAAATTAAATCAGAATACTGACAAAATACATAATATTAAGCTGCTTCAGTCAGAAATGTCTGGTTTGCATTAGCAGCATTTTGATTCTGTGATATGTCACCACAGACACCCTCATGTAAATAATGCAATTCTTCCATAAATCCCAAGTCTGTTAACCTCATTCAGCAGCAGACATGAAGTAACAGATGTGTTTAAATATAACGGCAGAAAGCGAGGCACCATCAAGATGGGTTTTTTCCTTATGAATCAATTAATTTCTTCAAAAACGTTTACTTTGCATGAGTCTTAGTAAATGTTTAATTCTAAATTGTACATGTCAGTCACTGTCTTTTGACACCAAACAACAGATAAAATGATCCTTTTAATGTGACCACAACTATTACACATTTCTCAATACTGTGCCAGTGGTATATACAGAGTGAGATGATTTTGCATTTACTGAACCCCAAATACACTACGCAGAAACCTCTACCCTGTCTATCTACTCATCCTCTCATACAGAGGTGAAGGTTCAACTGCTGGAAAGACTTTCTTTCTATTTTCCACAACAGTGTGAAAACAATTGAATCTACCTGAATCTCTAATTTAGATTGTATTACTAAATGGGTGGAAACAGTGAGCTGCTAATACCATGTGCTCTCGAAATGTACAAGAGACAAAATAACCCTGCCATCAAACACTTGAGGTTCACCGTAGACAATGACCACCTGTCTTTGGGTTTTCACTGTTTGCATTGCTTTCATGTTATCTGGCTAGACTTTAATGAAAAACCAAGGCAAAAACTGTTCTAGTGAAGAATGGTGATCAAATATTGAACATGAAGTTAATACTGGAGAGGGTCTAAATTATTCATGGCATGGAATCCATTAAATGGTGTAAAGATGTTGCAAAAAAGATACATTATTACTCAGACTTTTCAGGTTATTGCAAAACCTGTTGATTTATGATATGGCAGTATCAGTAATCATATGTGGTGGCACTTAACTCTTTGGGAGTCCTCTAAATAAGTGTAGAAGATTGTTGTACCTTTCCCTCATCTTTTTATTTCACTAGTGTAAAGCTTTATTGAAACTTGCCAGCCTGTCATCTGGTCAGTACACTGACGCACATAACTATGAATAAAATAAAAAAATGCTCCTGGTCAGATAATAACTTTTAATCATATAACTGATAGCGTTGATGCATGGGTGAATGGGTAATTGTGATATTAGTGGTAATGTTTACATGTATCTTTAAATTCAGGGTTTGAATACAGATTTTGACTTATTATGGCTATGGTGGAAGCTTCAGAGTTTCAAAGCATTTGGTTCAACCCTATCCTAAACTACACCGTAGCTTTGAATGTTAGTCTTCTTGGCTGATAAGAGTAGAGCCTCATGTGCTGTTCATTCTGAGATACGTTTCTGCTAACCACAGTTGTTAAAGGAGGTTATCTGAGTTACCTCAGCTTTTCTGTCTGTTCAGACCAGGCCAGTCATTTTCCCCCTGAGCTCTGTCATCAACGAGGCGTTTCCATCTGCAAAACTGCTGCTCACTAGTTGTTTTGTTCTTGTTTGTTTTTCACACATTTCTGAGTAAATTGTAGATTGTTGTTGATGAAAAAACTAGAAGATCAGCAGTTTTATAAAACCTCAAATCTGGCTCTTTGGGACAAGAAATCCATTCAATGTCAATTTTCGGATGCTTCATGACACTCTTGACCTCGCCAAGATTTTTCAGTCAGTGCCAGATAAAAACATCATATACATTACTAATAAGCTGCTTAGGCTTTACCGAGTTCAATGTGAGGTAACATTTTCCAGTCAAATGCTGAGAACATCATGTGGCTACACTACCGCATTTGAAGTTCTTAAATCGTACAGGGCTAAGAAATCAGGATGTGACATTCAGTGCATCTGTTCAATTGTCCCTCAAGATGTCACTGACAAGTAATCGTCCTATGTCTAGTCTTTAAATAGCATGCCCTGCTTAAATCTTACTTTACAAATCCTCTGTGCGACAGTGAGTAAATGAGTTTGAGTTGTATAAAGCATAATCTATATTTATTTCTGCCTGGAGGAAAACAACTGAAGGTATCACAGTTTTAACTGCTTAACCCTTTTTTATTTAATTTGCATCACAGTGCTGAGAGGTGCGACAGTGACACTCACTGAAATAGAGCGACACTTCTTATCTAATCATTTTCATTTGGGTACATGAACCTGGCTTCCATGGCTTAAATGCTAAGCTCTTCAGCAGTTGCATTGTATAGGAACGAACTGGTGTCTGCTAAAAAATGTTACCCAGATAGCATGCATTATAATGAAGTGAGAGAATAATTCCAAACTTGTGCTGGAGTGCCTTTCAAAGCAGTGCAAGCGAACAGGGAATAAAAACCCGCCTTGAATAAGTGAAAAGATAAATGAAGATAAATTCCTAAACATTATTCCCATTCTGCCTCTTAATCTCTGTTTTGCTGTTTCTCTTCAACAGATTATCTTTGCTGCTTTTACCATCCTCTCTCCCTTTTCTAACGCTATTCTTCAAACGTATCCAGGGTCTAAATGGGCCAGAGCCCATCGGAGCTGAGTTCCGCCTCCTGAAGTTCGAAGGACACCCTGCTGGAGCTGACCTCCATCTGCTTCGATATAACATCATCATATTGCAGTTGGATCTTTTTATCTACTAGTTTACATAATGGGCTTATTGACGATGTCTCAAACTACAAACAGATAGTCAAGGTGATTTTGGCACTTACGCAAATTGATAGTGAGGTTTATAGGTTATTTATATTATTTATCCTCAGGTGGATCAGTGTATTCATTAAGCTGCATTGCCTTGATGGACTTAACATACATAACTGGTTAATGGCTGTCTTAGCTTCGCAGGCAAAAATATATTAATAAGTTCACTTTCAAACCCACCAACACTGTCTTTCTCTACGACACACGCTATTGACAGCAGTATGAATAGGCAGCGCTAATAAGGAGCTTGGGGAAGAAAAGCTTTCCCATAACTATCATTGAAAGACGCTGAAGCTTTGCTGTCTGCTAGTTATTAGGATGCAAACGCTAACGGGCTGTAGGGATGCGCGTGTCGGGGTTTGTTAGTGTCCACACCCGTCCGACCCATTAAGAGAGTAAGTCTTTACCCTCCATCCCACACAAACATGCTCTAATCAACCATGCCAGACCAGTTAACTGATCTCTACCACTCACACGTACACACATACTGAAACAACACAGACTTAACGGTGACACTCAAAAATATAGCAGCCTAGTAAATATATAGACCTTTGAGTTTTTTTAGTTCTGGCCTAATGCATCCTAAATTGTATAGTGCAGAGACATGTAAGTGAGGTGGTGGTTACTTCTCAGATTATACAGCTTAGTGTCAACAGGGTCATCTGTATGACAGAACTCTCTGATAAGAGGGAGAAGGTCGGCTGTAATCACAGTAATTCTTGATGTTATTTATAACTTTCAGCATAAAGTGTTCAAATGTTGTTAAAGCAGTGAAGTCTTCTATCTGGATTCAAGGAGTACTGTGATTGATTCTGACTCCTGACTGTTGTCCACAACTAGTTTACACTCTGTGACAAGCTACTTAGCCATGTCATTCAATCCATACAGTCATATAAAGGCAGTTAGATCCACTTCAACTCTTTAATCTTGTACATCGTGAAGCTTCCTCTAAACTTTATTTGTAGTATTTCAGCAGTATTCTCAACGCTAATAATGTCACACTACATTTTGAATGTAATTGTAAAGAAGAATTGAGACTGTAAAGGTATTATATTATAATGGTCAAATAAAGAGCTTCATCAAAGTATATTTAATGCATCATTTAATACAGCAACACAGGTATGTACTGTTTGATTTATGTTATTTATGTGGACACATATGAGGAAAATATGGCCACCAATGACAGGCCACTGTGATCCTATAGAGATCAGTGTTTCGAAAGGTTAGTTTAGTAAAAGGATATTCTAATTATTCTACTTATACACTTTCCACTTTTCACAAATTTAGCACATTTTGAGTGTTTTTGTTATAAAGAGAAATTCAAACTATTAAAAACAAACACCTCGTATCCTGTAAAGCAGGTTAAATCATTGAAACCAATTTGGGGTGAAGTAGAACTATCATCTTGGCCTCACTACTCCGCAGCAGCCCTTCAAAGAGTAACAGAATCCTGAAAGGAGTGTCGGTATAAAGCAAGCCCTGAGGCCATGTGTGCACTGTAATATACTACCCCAGAGGTAGGCTATTGTTCTTAAAAGAGAAAAGGAAGGAAAACTGTGCTGTCATCCTGCAAAACCATATCTTCTGGCATGTTAAGAAGCGCCGTGTTCTCTCTGATCACAGAAGGATGGAGTCCTTCCGTATGCTCGGACCTACTCTGAACATGAAGCATGTCTGCTGCTGAGTTTATCTGGCCCTACACCCAAGGCTACCAGCTCATCAGAGAGGTTACTTAAACAAAGGACCTCACTGCCACTAACATAACCAATGTTAACTGGCCTAGCACAAATGCAGGAAAAGAACAGTTCATGGTTTTCTTGATGAGATGACTCCGCTTTAAACATAGTTCAATCTCTGAAGCCTGAGACTTGCAAGCGCATTTTAATTCACCACGAATAAACGGGCAAGCCCGGCTACCTCTACCATAGGTGCATTCAAACTGACAAAACTTTTTCACGTAAGACTTTATGATCCACATAAATACAGCAGCTCAGCCTCTTACAAAGTGTAGCTTGAGTTTTATTTTCGAGTTTTTGTCTTAATTTCAGTTTCCTGTGTGTGTGTTCATCTTCCCCACTGATACAACTTGCAATTAGTGGCTTACCCTAATTTACAGTGCATGCAATTAGTCTGCTAAACCACTGCATCAAAGGCTTGAAGAGTGATGAGAGTTAAAATAGAAACCTTTTAACATTAATAATTCTCAGTAATGAATTGATAATTGACGGTGTCCCACCCATTAATGGCTTTATTTTGACATCACCTGGATTTCTCCTTTGCTCTCAACATAACTTGCATGGCTGTTGGTGTTGCGCCTCACAGACTACCATCAAACATCTTTTATTACACATGTTAATCTAAAATAGCTTAACTACCGGTGTTAAAATTGAAAGGAACACTATCATCAATGTTGTCTTGCAATTAAGGAAAACTTAAAGATATCCAATAGATAACGACAAGAGGCAATAACCACAGAGACGATACAAATCCAAGTAAGAGCAAACAAGTATGTGACGCATTCAAGAGGCATCAGCATACAGTTAACAGATAAGTTGGTTTTACAAACTGTACGTTTATTGACTGACTCTTTCCAAGTCAGGTCGGATCCCGCTTGGCTGGCCCTGTTTTTCTATGATTTAATATAATGCTTGTTCAATTCTCACTTCATCAGCAGCAAACAGAAGTAAAGTAACGTTATAAATATTGGTTAAAAGATTCATGTGTATTTTATTGGACGAGTAAGATGTGCTTTAAAAAGACTCTCCTAAGCATTAGATCATAGACAGGGTCATCAGACAGTCCCAAGCAGTTGAAATAGATTAAATATGTGGCTCTGACACTGCCGGTGGAAAGTGGGAAAGAGCCATCGTGAAAAGAGGAACTTTGGAAAAATAGTAGTCTTTATGTTTGCTGTCCGTGTCCGCGCCTTAAACAGTTCACAATAAAAAATTGTCATTGTCATATCACAGTATTCGAATATTTAGGTTCCATTAAATCATTTGATAGCCATTCATCTTTATTTCAGTGAAATAAAGATGTAGGTGTATGTGTTTAGTCACATGCACAGGAATGCTATAGTTTGTTTGGGATGCACAGAGAGCATCAAGCACAGTGATCCCGACTCAAAAGACGTGTCCTATTAGGCAGCACATATTTTGAGACTCACAGTAAAGAATGAAAGCAAAGTTAACAAGCACACAGCACCGTTCAAAGACATGGTACACTGCCTAGGTAATTAGGATCAAGCAATAGAATGCAATTGAAAGTGTATTCTGCAGTCTCCTAAGCACATTGTTTCGGTGTTGAATCTGGGCCAACACTGGATGTAAAGATATTTCGCTGTTTTTTGAGTACAATATGAATGTCAGGTTTGCAGACACTTGGATGACACCACGTGAGCAGTATGGAGGCATGTTGTTCTTTTTCTGTACTCCACTTCACCCACCCCTCCATTGGCATAGTGGTGAGTAGATAATGGGTGAATTTTCATTTTTCATTGAAAGTGAACTATCCCTTTAACACCTGATACAAAGTGATATAATATTTCCTATTTATTCTATTTATTTGTATCCAGCTACATTCACAGAACATAACAGATGATAATTGGTGATGCATTTATCCAGCGCTTTTATACTCCAATCAACCACTCAAAGCACTTAGAGCTACATGCCATTTACACACATTTGTTAACACACTCACAAGTTGATGGCATAACCATAAGAGGCAATTTGCGGGGTTCGGTATTTTGCCCAAGGACACTTCAATATGTAGAATGCAGAAAGCGTGGGATCTAACCACAAACTTAAGTGGACAACTCGGTCCACCTCCTGAACCAGAGCTGGCCCTAGGAGAAAGCTGTGTTGCTAGGTAACAGCGACACAGTTCGGTTGATACCTAGAGTGATTCTCTGGTTTGTCAGATGGATACTGGATACATACATGGTTCTAAATGAAAGTGAGTGGCTTTTTCAGGAGAAAACAGTGAGTCAAGACTGTAATTATGGACCTGCTGGAGTGCAGTGTGGATCAGAAGGACACTGCAGTGTCTAGAGTGCATACAAATAAATAATAAATAGAAAAAAGTTCTCAGGTTGATTTGTAAAATGTACCTTTACATAGAATTATCACCTCACGGTTGTATGCCTCCCCCGTCCGGTCAAGTTGGAGTTAGCATCCATTTTTGTTCAGATTCATAAATACAAGACTATGTGGTGAAGACTTTGAAGGAAATTAATTACTTATATTAAGTATATTTTTTGTAATATTTAGGATACTCAATCTTACAAAAATACCTAGATATCAGCAAAAGATTTTTGTGAGCTCACACTGACAAATCAAAGTGAACAGTGAAAAAGAGAAATAGCAGTATATTGCAGCTGACGGGCAGGATGGACAGGAGGTCACAATGACCTTGCCGTGATAGCAGAGACCTAAAACACATCTGGGTGTATCTGAGCCCACTCGCTTGAAGATATTGTCCTGTTCACCTCCCTCAGGTCCCAGGAAGACAATTTAACTATTGCTGAGTGAAACGGTGGACTCATGGTAGCTATTGGATGGCTGACACCTCTGCTTGACAGTGATGGTAGGAAAATGAAAGAGACTGTTTCAAAGTTTTGACCTGACAAGGACAAGTTTGACTTATTGAAAGGTCTAACTCTATGAGTTTCAAAGCATATAGAAATCTCTATAGTGATGTGATACATTTTGAATGCTTGATCCTTCAACTAAGGCAAGTTCTTCTGAAACATCCTTAAGAAATACGCGGCATCTCTTGACAGTCGAGCATCCTAAAAACATAATGCCTCTGGCCATGGCTGTGTCAAGGGTGTGGAGGCATAAACGATTTAGAAGTGATCAGTAGTAAGTCAGGGATATTAGCTCAAATCAAAATTCACGATGCAGTTCATGTACAGTGTTTCATAGAATCAGAGGGAATTTGCACATCCTATTTCATCCAGTGTGCTGTTTAAAATGTGTTGCACACGTTTAGAGTGCAGCCCTCCACACATCACACTGTACAGTGACCTTGAGGGTGTTTGCCTCTGATGTGACACGGTACCTCTTCGTTGTTGGGTAATGCTTGAAACCAGTGTTTGACCAATTCTTCACACACACCCACAAATGTGCACACACACACACACACACACACACTGATCCCCCTCTACTTGTGCCTCTGCACACCTCCTTCCTAGACCCTAGTCCTTGCTTTAATCCTCTGGACTCTATGCTGAGGCTGCAGCCTGGTAATTCACCAAATCCCCTTCTGCTACCCTCAGCCCACACCTCTCCTCTGATGTCAAGTGCTCCTTGACAGTGCACATGGCAACACACACATACATACAAACATACACATACAAAGGAACCCTCAAATGCCTCAATATTCAGATTTTATATTCACTGTGAACAATGTGTTCTTGTCTTGCGGTAAGAAGAATTTTCTTTTTTCAGGGTTTTCAGTTGATGGAGCGTCAGCGTTTACAGCCTGCATGGTTTGGGTCTGCTTTCTGGCTCTGTAATGAGCTTATTTTTATCTCTATGTTCTCAAAACTGTCTCTGAAAACATCCACATATTATAAAGTAATTGCATTGGATGCCACCAAAGTGCTCCCTGATTTGCCATTAGAAAGCTCCCCATAAGAACAATGGGTAATTTCAGGCCTGTCTTTGAAACTGTGAATGTGTCTGTCAGGAACACTGAAGACTATATACAACCTGAAATGTTCTTCTTTCTTAGCAAGTACAACGATAACGGATAAAATGGGCAGAAATAGAAAGATATTATTCTAATTCACGTCATCTACACTTATGGTATTAAAATGTTCATCTCATCTTGTAAGATATTCTTCTCGTCCAAGGGGTCATTGTATGAGGGGAGTTGGTGGATCATTTTGATATGCCAGCAAAACAGTTGTAAGCGTGTATCATTTATCTCTAATTACTGCATATGAAACACAAATCAAACATTGCTGCCAAACCTTTTTTACACCCCACCCTGTTCAACCCGTATAGCATCGTATTACACACTGCAAGATAATTTTCATGCCTTCAACTAAGTACATGTTGCCTTTTCAGTGTTCTCATTTGGTTCCATGGTTCTCATCTCTATGATAAACTGATTTAATCAGTTGCTCGGCTGGATAGGACATCCAGTCTTCCTGCTCATCTGAAACAAGCTACCTAGGCACCTGATTGGAGCATTGAAAATCCTAAGTATTTTTTAATGATGCCTGCCGGAGACTTAGTGAAATGTCCAGTCAATTACACAAAGGCAATAAATAAGGGGAACTGTGAGTGATCTCAAAAGTCAGGAACAGGTGAAAGAGAGAAAAAAAAGTGTATGAAGAGGACATATTATTAATGGAAAATGAGGATTTGGCAGAGTGCGACTTGTCTATGGATGGGGGGGAAATAATGATAAAGCAGCAAGGAACCAGTTTGCTTTGCTGCTTTATGAAGAGTTAAAGTGAGAACTTAATAAATGCTGGAGTAGCCGACCATCAAGGCCTTCTCTCTGTTCCTTTATGATTAGTGTACTTGTTTTGTTGGATGTGATTTGACTAATGCTATAATGCTGTAAATCTCCGCCCGAGTTAATGGTCTGTGGTTACTTTTGCAGAGCCCGGCTGCTTGATTAAATTATTCACTTAGTATCAGTATTAGTTGATTAATCTTCCAATTAATTGTCTGGGTCAAAGTGATTTTAACTTAGACTTTGTTTAACAGCTGACTTGAAAAATGGTAGCACTTCTATTTGATATTCACTCAGTGAGTACTTAGTACTGTATTATCGTGAACACGGTATATCAAGAAGCCCTTAATGGAATGTATTCAAATTTGATACAAACATTGGACTCAAGGATAATCTGATTCTATTTTGATGGTAGAGGTCAAGGTCACAGGGGACACATGAAGTTTATAAAGTTGTTAATGTCTTTCTTGAATGAAATATTTTAAGATTAGCTTGAGGGAATACCTTCAGATTTGGTATAAAAATTCATTTTGGACTCAAAAATTAATACTTCTGTTTTGGTGACTGTAGGTCAAAGGTCAGGGTCATAGAGAGCTTACTTTCCTGTGAATGGGATTTATCAGGACTGACAGTAGGGAATTTCATCACACATGGCACAAACAACTTGGACTCATGGATGATTTAAATATAGTTGTGAAATGTCAAGGTCACTGTGACCTCTCAAAGTACATATTTTGCCTTGTCAATGTACTATGTCAGTAAAACCTCAAGGGACTTCTATCAAATTTGACAAAAAATGTGACACTTGGACTCACCCATTAACGGCTTAGATTTTTGTTAGGGTAAGGTGGCCTCGAAAACATGATTTGTGCCTTGTGAATCCATTTGTTTTTCTTGGCAAGTTTATGTAAAACTACTGAGCAGGTTTCCACGGGACGTGGGACGAGAAAGAACCCATTGAGGTTCCTGCTCCAAACAAGTGGCGGATCCAGGATTTCCCCCCCACTTTCTTTCACAATGCAGGACATTTTCAAAGTTTCACAGGGAATAATTAATGGGGGAAATGTTTGGGCATAAACGGGGAACTGATAATTATGAAAATGTTCAATTAGGAGCAGCCTAATTGATTTCAAAAGGACTGACGATATTTCAAGGGTACGCGGGTATAAAGAAAAGGTCATTAACTATGTATAAATTTGAAAAATGAAACAATAAATAAAACTGGATATTATTCTGGAAAAAATCGGTTCACAGATTGGAACAATATCTATTGCTACACCCTCTGCAGCACTATATAGTGTGGTACCAATATGACACTGTGCAGCAGAGAGTAGGACTGTATATAGCTATGACACTGGAGAGAAAAAGATAAATAACAAATGAAGCTGGTTAAGGTTTCATCCCACAGCAAGATCATGACCTGTAACATGCCTCTATACTGCGAGTGTTTGCAATTTGCTGCACATCCATATAAGCAGCCAGATCTACTGCATTTTAATGTAATATGTTTCATCGGGGGAATGTTAGCGCGTGACATTGTTATGCTCAATTTCAGACACACAGAGAAAGTATATTTTTTTATAATTGGAAAACAAGAAAAAAACTGTTTCTGTTGTGTACTTTATCTTCTGTGCTATGGACAAATAGAGGTTGGACTATGAATACACTATAATAATCAACTTGGAGAAAGGCTGAGAGCTGAATTTCACACAACTTGAGGTTCATTAATCGTTTCCAGCAGTGGTGCCTAGAGAGCTAGGTACTCTATTTTTTTCCCCAGCCTGTCCAGCAAACAATATCAACAGTCACATGTAAGACCCCTCTTTCATATTCAGTAGAGCTACAAATGGGGAAATTGGCAATTAATTTATGACTCCAATGCTGCATCAATACCAGCCCACACACTTCAGAGTGTTGATGCATTTTGTGTTAACTTAGTTGTCTGTGGGCAAATAGTTTATTTTTCCAACTCTTGCATAGAGCTGATTTGTAGCAAACAGTGTAGACCAGAGTGTGTCACCATTTATATTGTAATTTTTGCGTTATGAATGGTTAAAAAGTGTTCACTTTGGTTGACATCTTGTTCTAAAAGAGGTAGAATAACTGTCACATTTTTATGTTTGAGTAGTTTGCTTTTTAATGGGTTTGGTCAATATATATTTTTTACCAGGAAGACAAATACAGATATGACCCGCCCTACTTGGCATCTGATTGGCTTACTTTGGCTAACTAACCAATTACAGTAAGATGGACGAAACTTTTCGCTGTCCTAGGAAAAAATTGGCTTGCAGGACACGAATGAATGATGCACACAACAAGTGATTTAGAAGCGGGCATACACCATATACCTCCATATACCCTGCACTACACTACTGGTTTACAGCCAAGTTTGAATGCCTTTGCTCTCGCTTGGTTAAACAAGTGTTAAATGCTTCACAGAGCACATAAAGTGCTCTGAGAGAGTTTTGTCGCACCCTTAATCTTTTACTGCCTCAGTGGAGGAATGGAGGAACTTACTTTGTGCTACAACTTGAATGGAAAGCAAAGAGAAACTTAGCAAACCAGATTTTCATTTGGTTTCACTTTTCTTGTATTTGTTTTTATGTGGTGTCTTGCAGAGCACACTTTGATACCCAAAGGCCAACCTTTACAATAGGTAAGCAAAATCCAGAGTCAGTCAGTGTGTCAGTCTGTCAATCATGATGCCACATCCCTTTTCAATAGCATCAAAAAATGAATTGAAACAAAACTAATCAGACAATAAAAAAATGCACATTCGCAGGATAGGAAGTGCATTAAATGACAGAGAGGGTAGGACCTACTACAACTAACCAACAGGTGACAATTGGCTTCAATTGGAAGCTGTCATGTTATTCACCATGTTGTCCATTTTAAATGTATTCATAACCATGAACTTTGAACTTTAAAAGGAGCTAAGAAAATGTGTAGAGGGAGAATGCAAGAGATGGAAAAAAGTCTGACGAGTCAAGAAAAAGCGAATGTTCTCAAAGCCAGATGAGCTTACCCTGAAGTCAAAGGAAATAAAGGGGTGACGGGGGCCAGGAATAAGAAGAATCAGTTGATGCAGGGCAGGAATTATGGGATAAGGAGCAGAGAAGGCATCAAACTGAATCTCCTTAACACAGTACAGAAAAAAGCAAAACCTCTAATAACTTTAGCAACTGCTGTTTATAAAGAAATGGATGCACATCTAAACCTACTCACTTACAGTAGCTGTTTCATTACAGAGTTCAAGTAAGTACACACACACACAACTCTGATGGAGATGGAATGGAATCACCTCCAGTGTTAAGCAATAGGAGTTGTGTATTCTTTTTTGTAGAGCTAAAGACTGTGTGCATTTATTGAATTTAGATAATTTGTCAGCAGATTATCAGATAGGCGTACTTGAAGTATAACCTAAGACTCCTAAGACTCTTCTAATTGAATAAAAGTCAAATGAGTATTGCACTTTTGTATTGGAGAAATAAAGTTGTACGATTTTCAAACTAAGTCACACTCCCCATTAAATATCTTTCAATTTACTTTCATGCGACTCACGAATCAAACTGATCTCACTTGACCACCTCATTTCTCAGTCACTATATATATATACATATATATATAATACATAAGGAGCATGAATTTATGTCATAATATAATAGGCTTATGGGTCTTCCGAAGACTGATTAAATACATCATTATGTGTTCTCCATTTGAAATGAACCTTTTCTATCTGTGCATGTCCATAATTACCCATGTGATATACTGGAATGAAAATGACGGACACAGTCAAACGAGATAGAGAAAAACCTCAGAGAATGACTGATGTACTATGACACATAGTTTGGATGAGCAGTGCCTGTACACTGTTTTACACAAAATTTCCTCAGGAGGGCATTGTTGTAAAAAGCTCTACCCTCCACACAGAGACACTTATAGTGTGATGCAGGTGAAAGAAGAGGAAGCAGGCCTGTTGCATGAGATAACATATTATTTAATTTTAAAGGAACAGGATTTATTAATCACATTTTACACCAAAGTTTCACATCAGTTTGAAGCGCAATGTCTAAAGTGGGAGAGAAGATCTTAGCACTCATAAACCTTTATATTTGCATAGGCCAACGACATATAGTGTAACGTGTACTGTAATTCTTGAGTAGTCATTTTTCTCCCTTTTCCGTAAAGGCAAGGGCACTTAAATCATACAAATGAAAAATGCTTGCCAACTGGCTTTGGGAATATGGAATGCAAATCATGCACCCGGAGAAATAACTATGATATCTTATTCATGAATGTGCTTTAACATTTAAGCGGGCATATAACTTACACAGGACCTCTTTTGTTCTCAATCAACATAAAAGCTCTCAGTCTACATGAAGGTCTTCACCTCTGCGTAATGGCTTCACTTGATGTTGTGTTTCCTTTCTTCCTCAAACCAACCTTCTCACTCAGTCTCACCACCCCTCTCTCTCCTCATAATATCTCAGGTCCCCCGCTGCTTGCTGAAGAAATTACCCCTTGTTCTGATTTTGACCCGTAATTTGATATTTTTCTGTGTGATCTCGGCTAAGAAGGTGTCCATCAGAATAGCTGTGCGTCCCCGCTGACATTTAGAACAGCAGTCATTAGTTATGCACTTGATCAGAACAACAACACAAATCCCCCCCCCCCCCCCCCCCTTCTTCTACCTGCTCTGATTACACGGGCCTCTAATGTTATTCCACTTGGCTCACTGACTCTGCTTGTATGCTCCGGCGAGCACGAAACCACCCATTGCCCTGTGAATTCGCAAAATTAGCAAGGACAAGAGGCGGTTTTCAGAGAGGCTGCAAGCTTTTCCCTTTGTTTTAATTTGGCGGAGGAAATTGGTTACGTGCTGTGTTAAAAGTTAAATAATACAAGTACAGAATAGCATGTCATTTCAGTCTTTCAACTTTTGATTGGTACACACACTTAGCAAGTGTACCTGTGACAAAAGATTGCATTTAAAACAGCTCTTGAATTTTCATGAACCTTGGTGGGGAACTTTGGTGCCTGGCTTATTCGACAGTTGACCTTGATGCTAAGAGCACAGAGTGAATCCGCTGAAAGCACTCCAGACAGTTGGCACTGGCTTCTTATCTTAACAAGGGGGAATTATTTTGGTTCACCAAGCCCCAGTTATATCTGGAAAACGTCACTACACAAATTGTCTGCCCAATTAAACCCATTTGGAGATCAGATAGGTAGCTTTGATCAGTCCCAGGACTGCAAAAAGGAGCCATTTGGAGGACAAGGTCACTTTGAGTCATTTCTCAAATGCTTGCAGCTCTAAACGAATGCGATTCAGCCGAATTCTGACCTGCAGCATCCTGACAGTATACTGACACCAAGCTGAGCCATCATGTTCTGAGGAGACAGGTGGGAATTTCAAAGTGCATTGCACAGAAAGGTACTCAGGATATATTCATTTAAAAACAGTAGTGTCGTCCAACATTGCCTTTTTCACATTTAATTGAATAGCTGCTCATTTATATTTCGTCATTTATTAGTATTGAGGCAAGCCTCTCTATCGGAAATGACTTGGAAACCTTTCAACACATTTTTCTCTTTGTCTTAGACATTGTATTAATAATATTTACAAGTCTGTCAAATATATAATTAAGCAGAACTCATTCCATTTCAATGTTTTTATTCAAACATAATTAGCAGGATGAAGTTTAAAATAACTTTAATGTCACATTAACTCTGTTGACAGTGCTATAGGCAAATAGTGGCACAGCTCAAAACCTTGGGTCAATTATGGACATAAGAGATTAAGTCTACATCAACTGTCCTGTAACACAGGAAGATGAATATCCCTGGCTTCACTGTGTTTAATTATTAAAATAACATGCGGTGGGGGATTAGAGGAGGTGAGCGGGAGGCAAGGGATCCGAGACTGTGACTATCTGCTAATTAGCAATAGGATTGAAACACTCAAGGGGCAAAGACACTGTGCAGTCAGTGTGTTAACCGATATGCAAGGTGAGGCTCCAACACCACGTGGAATATACTGTGATCACACCTAATGTGTGGTTAAAGCATGTTGCAGTGCGCTCTTTTGTCTTCTGTCACGATGTGTGTTATTACGCTCCCTTTAATGGGACATCCGGAAAAATGGGAAAATGTATATAAGCGAAGCTGCACATGTCAACTGCGGAACCAGAATATTGTGTGATGTGAAACTTACTTTTTAATTTCTGAGGGTTGGCTGTTTGTTCACATTTAAAAAAAGTAAAATAATATTATTATAGATTCTCTTCTTTGGTTCAACTATGACCACTGCTCTTGCACCACCATCAGGCAAACATTCTTATTTTCCACTGAATAAATTTGCTTTAATCGTACTATATAGTATATACTATATAGTATATGTACCGTACTACATATATGTAAGACTGCGTTAATCAGATTTCAAGGTTGCAGGTGGGGGTCAGATTCTTCAAGGAAACCATCAAACTGACGGGTTCAAATCCATCATGGCTGTATAGTAAATATAAGTTAACCAGGGAAATCGGCTGTTGTTTACATAAACATATATTTTTTGTGTATAGAACATAAAAATAACATGGAGCCACAAAGGAGAGAATCAAACCAAGCCTCTTTCCCCCTCAAGACAACATAAAGGAGATGTTTTTAGTCCCTGGTTTGACTAAGTTGGCCTGGCCTCTTTTCTCTACAGATTTAAACCCCCACATATCTTAATAATGTTCTCCCTCTCGTCCAAATCCCCTTATTCAATTATGGCAGCCTCTAATACATGTGTCAACATGTTTCATTAGTCTGTTCTTCTCTCCCACCAAAGAGATTATTGCTATCTCCTTTCTTTTTATTTACTTAATGCAGAAATATAATTTTCCCGGGGAAAGAGAGTGATTATTTTTGTCCATTACGTTTCCCTCTCATCGGCTAGCCAGAGCTGCTTTTTCTTCCTGAAAAGACTATTAAATATGCGTCCTAAAATTTACTTATTCAGCTTTCAATTTTGCTGCAGTCTACATTTAAATGCTTACAGATCATTACACAGAAAAGAGCCGGGGTTTTTAACTCTTGGCTCTCTCTCTAAACGCATGGAAAGCTTTTATCACAGAGCCGGTTTTCATGAGCGTTATGCAACTGAACAATGCTAAGACTGTAGAAATAAGATATGAGGCAGGACCGCTTCATCGAGTGTGCGTGAGAATATGTGTGTCATAGAAGAGGGTGATTAATTCTATGACTGTGCGATCGCTTTGATGTTCCTTGTGGTAATTGTTGGGAGTTCCTGCTCCCTCGAGGGTTTTACAGCAGCTTCGGTTTTGTACGAGTCGAGAGGGCCGTGTGTAGGCAGGGACTAGATTACACATTACAGCACATGCATGCTCTGTGGATTTCTCCCTGTGACACTACAACTGAAGAGAGCCCGAGCTGTGGAAAGCGAGGGCTCTATGGTCATTATCATTCTGCTCCTGTTACACTCATCTTCTGATGGGCCTCATCCCTCCGTTGCCCCTCCTTCCCGTATCCCCTTCACTATGTCCACGTATCGCTGTCTTCATCGGTTTCCCCTCACCACCTGATTTTGTCTCTCCGGAGAGCAGACAAGAGTGTGGAAACAGGAAGGGAAAGAAACACAGAGAGATGGATAGAGCGCAGGAGATGACACGGATGAGACGGAAAAAGGCAATGGACGGAGGAAAGGAGGCAGAAAAATAAAAGAAAGAGAAGGGAGTGTATTTCTCTTCCATTTGGAGAGCCTTAAATATATGGCCCTTTAGCTATGCTCATATAAACAAAGTTCCTTAGGTTAAACGTCACCAAATGAAAATATGACACAGTCTATGCACTGCTCATCCTATTTCCCTCCCTCACTTTCACTTCTTTTGTTCTATTCCGTGAGTCTCTCACTCCTTGCAGTACTGAGTGCCATGACTCAGTATTTTTGTTTACTACTCGTCCAAATAGCTTTACTCACATTTCCCACATCCTCACTTCTAACATCCCCCACCCCCATCCTCACTCTGTCTCTAATCTCTCTTGAGCACTACTCCGGCCCTCCCTCCCCATTATATTTCCACCCTTTCCTTTTTGCCCCCTGTGACCTTAATTACAACATGTTAAAACCTGACCTGGATCCAATTTCCAGCCTCTGACCACACTGCCATAAGATTAATTCCCCATAGGCCAAATTCAATTAAGTCCTCTCTAAATAAGGACCACAAATGTATGAAAAAGGAGGGATAGAACAATAGGGTCACCAAATTGAATTTCGGGAAAAAACATTGGGGGTAAAGGTCAACCCAATTAAAGGAAAACATAGAGGATAATAGCTTTATCCACTAGTATCAAACATGATGGGTATTTCATTTGTTGTGCTTTATAATCATGCTATTTGTTACCCAGGACTTCATTATGTATGACTATATAGGCTGCAACAACCTAAAGTTGGTGGTTCAACAAAGTCTGGAATTACAATAAATATTTAAACAAGTCTTGGTGGTTGAACACCTTGCCAGAAGTAATAGTCGATTAAAATTTTATGCATCCTATAATCTGTACGAACGTTAGAGAGGTTTTTATCAGTTAGATTCATATCTAAAGATGAAGTTGGTTAGTTAAAAAAATAATTGCAGTTTTATTTAGGGTTACACAAAGTAAATGTGACAATGACAAGAGCCCTGAGGCATAGGGGCACGTTGGCTGCGTTTCCGGACTGTATAAATGCATTAGGGCAAGCAGGTCTAGAACATGGCGTTTCGATCGGAGTGCTTACTGAGTGTATGGCTAGGATTTTTCGAACAATGGTTTTCCTTTGAATTCCTAGGATTGTGCTATAAATAATGTATGGGGTAGATTTTGGGTCACTCTACTCAGTAAAGTTGTTAGAGACATTATCTTAAAGAAAAGATTATCTTGTGTGCAAAGGAAAAAGAAAACTCAGTGTATGTTTAATATTTGATGTAGTCGACTGATGCTGATTCGTGGACATTACCCTTGTGTCTGGCAGCTCTGAGACGAGGGTGCGGAGTGTAGAGCAGGAAGATTCATCCACGGACCACATTTAATTTTTTAAGAATAAATGGATTTAATGACTTCTCCTCCGTGGATTTACTCCAAACTCTTGGGTCAGTGAATGCAGAGTAATGGGCAGAGTCCAGGATAAGACAGAACTACTCCACAGTGCTTCATATTTAATCCATGTGTTTGCACTTTAGTATCTGTAAATTATCTGTGCCCCTGTGTTTTCTTCTAGTACAGCAAAATTATGGGTAATTGTTATAATATTTTGGTTTAGCATGCATTAAACTCATCATGCAACGGAATGGTAGTAATGAGGGTCCTTTATTGTACAATTGTAGTGTGAGGTCAAGACACTTTGAATTAAGTCAGTTATATATATATATGCATTCTGTTTGACTTGGAAAATTAAATCAATTCTGAACAAATTAAAAGCTTAGTGAAGCTTAGTTGCAGAATATTCAAGTTTAACATAACCTTAACCAAATTTGTATTATTATTATTTATTCAAACAAATATGAGGGACGTTGTAATATCTTTGTATTATATCTTCACAGAGTTAAATTCCGCCATGTATTTATACCCAAAGAATAAATATGTTGTCAAATTTAGTTTTGTTTGTATATGTATTAATCTATACATATTTGTATTTCATTGTATGTAGTTTTATTATAAATTCATTAAGTCAATTTTTGTTTTGTTTGTCATTTCAATCTTTCAAACCTCAGTCCTAATTACTTAAGGCTAGA
Source organism: Platichthys flesus (assembly GCF_949316205.1). Classification (NCBI taxonomy): domain Eukaryota; kingdom Metazoa; phylum Chordata; class Actinopteri; order Pleuronectiformes; family Pleuronectidae; genus Platichthys; species Platichthys flesus. Next base: position 3,789,442 of record NC_084968.1, read on the forward strand.
TCAAGTAGGGTTGCATTTTACTTTAATGTATTATAATTAGTACTTTTCTAAAATCAGATCACATTAAATATTGTGCTGTGCCAAAACGCACATCAGCCCCCACGGCCTCGGAAGCAATTTACGTGACATTTAAAAGCTTGTCAGATTGTATTAGATTAACAGATGAAAATTAATATAAAATAAGTGACAATGAAATTAGCATCACAAAAGATGTATTTGCCCTTACTGAGAATACCATTTTCATAATTTTTGGGCTGTAATAAATATTACTGTGATTTGTTGCACACTGTGAGGAAATGGGTTCAAAAGTATTACAAAAAGGTTCATGTGTACAGGTTGAAAAAAGTTACGTCAAGACAGACTCGTTTCCCACAGATACGGTTCACATAAGTCATGATATATAATAATATCTGATATTTCGTTCTATTTCATGCTTGTTTGGATGTTGCAAGCATGTTTTCTTGACAGAGACAACCATTTGTTTTATTCTAGGTGGATATAGCACACAGTATTGCATACTGTGCACAGCCATACGGCTACAATCTGTGTTTTAATTACCAATTCACGAGATGGGATTTCAGAGCCAACCCACAGTGTTTACGACCTGCTTGTGAATTCTGCCTTCCGCCATACATATTTAGTCAAGGTGGACTGATTGCCTGGGAAGATAAAGGGAGGACAATAGAGAGGGTGTCATTAAGTTACTACATTTATACTCCAGGCATTATGCTGCTCGTACAAAATGAAAGAAACTCACAGTTAAACTCTTTTGCCTGTGTTCTTGCAATTCCTTGAACAGATGGAAGCCTCTGTATTTTCTGTTTGCCCTTAGTTTTTCACTGTTTTATTCAAACTGCAATGACTTTATTTCTCTAGTGAAATTGTGTTAGTAGTCAAAACTTAAATCCGACATTAGGAGTTTGCATTTCTTCTGATATGACTCTGCTATCTCGGCGTTTGCCGTTTTAATTTAATGGCTTGAAATGAGGTTTGAGGAGAGAACATCTATATTGCAGTTGAGGGAATTGACTGCGTGTGCATGTGTGTGTCCGCTGCATAGTCAAGTGGGAGTTTTCTGTCTGTATGATGTGTCCTGTCACTTTCTTTAAGTGAAGCTGCCAATAATGAGGCGTGACTAGCCTTGGAAACACAATGCAGGCCTCCAATCAATCTCAGAGAGGGGGGGGGGGGGGGGGGGGGGTGTTAGAGGGACTGGGACTGTCACACACCTCACACAGTGTCATTCGCTTCACCCAAGGGACCAATTGAAGGTCAGACAGGGTGGCCTCAGTCCAAACCTGTCAATCAGAATTAGCCTCATGATGGTGATTTCACCATTAACTGGGATTAACCCATACGTACACTGCTGACCTGTTAATAAGAACATATCATAAAGTAACCGTTGCATATCATCTTAGTCAGGTACAGAAATACCTGCATTACATATATCAAATTTTTTGCTTGGACAACTCCTCTTTCCCATCATTGTCAATATTATAGTTTGAGTTTTCTCACAAAAAAGTCCCATACCCATACATCTACTCATCTCAGGAGTTTCTCTATATGGCTGTGAGGACTGTGTTTAGCAGATTCAGGCTGCTGTAGAGACTCTATCCATTTTACACTGCTGCTGTGTCAGGAGAAATTCTTGCCTGTGTGAGAGCTTCTGTCATCCTGGCCTAATGTCTCTGCAGTAGCCTCGCAGGCTTCGAGCCAGACAGCCCACCATGCCCAGGCTGCTGAGCAGGGTGGAAGAGGTCACGGCAAAAACTCTGAATGATTATCCCCTGGGACACACGATGAGGAAGAATGATTATGTATGGAGAAGATCATAAGGTGTGAGTGTTCTTGGTGGCACCTTAAACCTTGTTTGAGATTGAACAAGGTTATATTTAAACTGTCAACTAATATTAATTTGTCTCTTCTTTAGCAAAATGTTAATTCAAACTTTATTGTTGAACATTTTACATGATTGCTTGAAAAGTTTAAACGGTGAATAAAAGATTTTGGGAAAATGTTCCGAAAATAAACGGAGAAACTAAAACTTAGTGATCACACACAGATTTTATAAAAACACCACATTTCCGTAATGGATATGCTCACGGATTCCTTTGGCCCAAGCAGGACCTCACGGTTTTATTGGTGGTGATGGAATGAATGGATTCAGGTTAAGTTGTTGAGATATGTCCCTGTTTGAAGAAAGTTTTACCAGTATAAAATAAGAAATGGAGGAACTATTCTTTATGTAATATATATACAGTTTATTTTCTGTAAGATTAGAGTGCTTAAATTATAACTCATTATCATTAGTCCTGCTGCACAGCTTTGGAAGTTGGTGTGGCAGAATTGCACCCTGTTGCTACCCACTAAAGTTAGAGAAAATTGATGTTGCCTGGCAGGAGATGCAGTGGAAGTTGTCTGTCAGAAAGAACTTCGACAAATGGGAGAATGTGACCTGAGAAGTTCTCACCTCATAAGGTGCCATAGCATTGCAGAGGTGGCCCACTATCATCATTGTATCATGTCAGTGAATCTCAGTGAAAACGTCTGAAGGTCTATAAATTATAAAGATATGTTTTCAGTATGGATAATTCAAACATTATAATATAAATATTACTTATCGTTCTATATCACTTGTCATTTATCTTGCAATAAAGTGCTTAAGTAAGAATGAATCCATTAATATGATAGATACTAATTTGTTTTAAATGGCACTAGACATGCTTATTTTGCTTTAAGTTAATTTGAAGTAAACATAGAGTGCACAGTGTGATATCTTTAGAATACTGACATGATCAGCATTTTGCTTTGCTGCCTATAAGCGCATGTTCACAACTCATATTTGGCCTTCCATTTAATTCATATTTGTACGAGCGAGGAGTTGAAAAAAAAAAATCTGCTGCCTGTGACAAAGCAAATCTGCAGCCCGACTTTGCATGGAGTTTATCTCTATAAACCTTTGACCTGCGATAGTCGCTTTGCATTCACCTAAGTGTGACCGGGCCTTTATTGGCAAAGCTTAATTTACGAACACAAATCGAAGCACATCTGCAGTTGAGCAAGAGAGTACTTTGGTTTTACTCGTGTAAGCCTTCAGTAACTGTTCTCAGAAATAGTGAGTAGAGGAACAACCACTGTGGAGAGTAACATTTTTGGAGGAGGCAAAGAAGGTGAAGGGGGAGTGATTGAAAAAAAAAAAAAACTCTGCACAAGCATTCAGAGAGAGCTTTCAAAACCAACATTTGGTTTGTGTTATTCCTTCTGGATCAGTGAGTAACAAGACCTGCCTGCTTATTAATACAAACGTGTGTTTTTATCATAACGCTCACAACGGAAACAATCCAGTCTTTGTGACAGCAGCGCCAGCAGTCAGACCACTCGGAAAAGCTCTGAGGGGAAAAGTTAAAAGTTGTCTTTCTAAGTCAGTAATCAGTAAGACACAGCGCATAATTTGAATATCAAGTATCTTTCACTGCCTTGAGATGTTGGCATTTTGTCAGTAGGAAATGTTCTAATACAGCACCAACAATTGCATTGTGGCTTGCATGCCTTCTCTCCTGCCCTTTTTTTTTTGTGGGTTTTGATATGGTAAAAAAATTATACTACTACTGCAACGAACACTGTTTTATCTCCGCCACATTCTCAAGCCAAAGTTAATTCAATGAGCTACTTCACTGACAGTGTGTTTTTGTGGCTCTGTGCTGGATTTTTTTCATTTGTGTGTGTGTGTGTTGTTTTTAAATGTACAAATGCATAGCTCTGAGTAGTATGCTCATAGCTTAGAGGAGAAAACAGTCTCGGTGGCTCAAATAAAGCCTGGAGAGATTTTAATTATAGGGGAATTAAAGAGGGCAATTGACTGTTATTTATTGCAAGAAAATGTGTAGATGGGTTTCTGAGAAGAAAGATAATTTGAAGCCATGTATATATGAAAACAGAAAAAAAAAAAAGGAAATTGCAATTTAGTTAATTTAATTGTGTTGATGTAAATGAAAGAAAAATGTCCAGACTAATGTTTGGGGAAAAATGCGATATGGACTCAAGACCAAAACGTCTGTTTCTCAGGGCAAGCAAAGAAAGACTTTTAGGTAAGATTTAAAAGAGTTTCTTATTTATAATTAAGTAATAGTGAATTTTTAAGAGGCTTTCCTCTAATAAGGGTTGTATTAAATAACAGTTAATAAATCAAGCCAACTCCTGGTCTACAATATCAATAAAAAGAGTGTATGAATACTGAAACAACACAGTGGCCCATGGACTCTATAAAATGCGCTTGGTGAGCTTCCACAGCGATGGCTATCTTGACCTGGACCTGGTCTATTACATTCGAGGTAAGATACCGATCGGGCAGGATATTCCCTTAATTTTCACTTCAGTATCTCCAGGGTGATCTACATTAAACCTGCCAAGAGACAATCTCCCAGGGCCTGGTTAATTTGATTCCAAGTATGCACCGCGGTAGCCTCTCCGGAGGAGGAGGACGTGGTGGCAGCAGGAGACTTCATTCACATGGAAACCAAGTGATCCGTGGGCGAAATCGTCCGCTATTCCAAAGCCAAGGGAAATGTTTCCAATTTAGAGCCATTTAAGTGCACGTTGTTTTTTCCTATTATTGGAAATGGTAGTTTTATTTATTTAAAGGGGCCCTTAACTGGTTTGTTAGAGCTGAGATGGCTTCAGGACTGCTGTTAAGAGCGATATGTGAACACCTTGGACACAGCTGGGGATAGTAAATGGCAACATCCAGCAAAGTATAAAATGGACGGTTGATATAACTGCAAATTGAGTTTCATGAGACGGATGCAATGTTATTGTTTACTGTTCATGGTAAAGTATAATTGAGTTGTGCTTGCGGACCAAGGTGATATTGCATATATTCACAGCTTCAGTTAATGTCCCTGCAGAAGTGTAAGAACACCATCAAAATAGAACCTACAATTATCCCATCGTACCATTGCTTTGTTTGAATATAAAGGTCAGTGCACTTAGGCAGTGCGTTAACTATGTGGCGGTTAGACAAGTCACAGTCAAACCTAATTTTTCAATTTTGATACTGATTCTCAAGCTCAAAAACGTAAAGTTTAAGAAGTTCAAAACTTCAAACTCCAAGATAAAAATAAAACCCTTGTTCACTTAAAATGTGTATGCACATTATCTGGAGAGGGACAGTGACTTGAAAGGTTAAGACCCGTATGAAACTTGACCCTATTGCACACAAAGTAAAAGGGTTGACACCTTGCAGAGAGTGTAAAAGGAGTCCCAACATCGTGATGGTACATTAACAGCTGCCAACGGGTAAAACTCTAAATCAAATTCAGAATCACCGGATCCGAAGGGACACTCTATTTCTGACCCATTTCCCACCTTTATGAATATTGTGCGGAATGTATTTGATGTTGCTCCTCCTAAATTCAACCCATCACAAAACAATCAAGACTGTATTACTAGGTCAAGGTCAGTAGTGCTTGCCTTCAGGCTACTCTTGCAGTTTTTTCTCCCAAAGGATGGCCCAAAGGGTTTCCTCCTTTTATACTCATCTTATTGTGCTACAGCTTTTCTTGAGCTTGAAACTACATCTCTTACCAATCTTACCATCGCATTCATTTGTTTAGTCCGTGATAAGTTATTAAGAGCAGAACCTAACTGTTTCTTGAATTGTCCTCTGACTCCAACATTTTAAATAAATGTAAGACTTTTCTTAATTTGCAGACAAAGTGTTTGTAAGAATGTCAAATACTGTCTTCAATTTGTAAGGAATAGCTGTAATCTCTGTTTATCAAGAAACACAGCCTTTCTTATTTTATTCAGAGAGTTCACGTCTGTCAATGCTCTTGAACAATAATCACTATATGTAATCACTATGTTAAATGTGCTTTTGTCACATCATATCGTGCTTTCTGAGCATGCCGCCCAATGTCTGGGGCCGGTACAACGGGCGGGCAGATAGAGATCAGCAGTGACTGAAGCCTGGGGTTTGTCCTTCCTGCAGCAGTGAAGGACAGCCTTGGGTTTGAGAGGAGACTGACATTGATTTTCTTGGCCTGGTTATGTGATGGCTAAGGCACCTGCTTCTGATCGTTAACATTGACCAAAACCGTTCTCTCTCTCTTTTTTAGTTTTTCTTAACAACATGACTACCCTGACATGCACAGATGCATATATGTGCACCCACAAACACACACTGAAATGCACAGACTTCAGGAAAGGTGAAGCAGGGGGAGCTGAGAAGTGGCTAAATCCTCCGGTGAAAATCATCTAATTCGCTAACATGTCACACGTCCTCGCCTTTACCAAATTGGTTTATCGATTTTTCTCTTTCAAGATGTTTTTTGGCCGTCCACTGGGAACAAACCCTGTATTAATTCTGGCTACAGGGTGATCAATATAAATGGCTGGCTGGGCATTGTTTGATGGAACAAGCATAATCAGCTACTTTACTTTGAACTGAAAATATAGTATCCATCCCCAAGGTAATTTACCTTGTACCTTGTTTTACTTAACTTGCAGTGGTTAGCCCGATGAAAGGGAAAAAAACAACAACACACTGATACCTGACCAGGACTCGTTTTGTTTTATCCCCAAACAAAATTATGGATTAAACATCTGAATGCCTGTGGCCTATTTATCATATGTTAGAATTTGAAAAAAAGTACTGTAGAGGTGTCGGAGACAGATTAGGTTGGTCGCACGCACATTAAAGCAGCTCACCTGTGGGTTTTGAGTGTGTGATATATTCAATTTACTCTCATTATCTTTTATCCCTCACCTTATCTTCCACAATCCCAACCCTGTTTCTATCTCTTTAAAAAAAAGTTGCGAAATTCTCTCTATCATGCACCTTTCAACTTTATATCCTGCTGCTTATGATGCCAGATTGATGGGAAAGGCACAGCTACAGTATGCCCTGACAAATCGGAGACCGAATGTCTGATGTTGAGACCTGGCCATGTCTCGGGGGAGATGGTGGAGATGGTTAGATGTCAGATTTCCCACTCCTCTGGCATGCTCTATCGTCTCGATGTGTGCTCTATGAGCGTGTGGCTCGAGTAAACAGTCGGCCCAGTTTGGGATGGACTACAGACAAGGATCTGAGGTAAATGGCAGGAGGTTAGGGGATATGTTACAGGGGAAGGAAGAGCAGAGGCTGCATAGAGATGAAGGGATTATGGCAATGAATCATCTGCTGGTGGCAGTGAATGTCTTTTGAGGATAGAAAATTGTATTCTGTCTTTGTGGTGCGCGGCATAACAGAAATGAAGTGTTAAACCTGTTGCTTTGAGAAAATGAGAGAAACCTTTATAGTGCACACGTTTTCTCCTTTAATGAACTCTGGAGTGAAATTGGGGTTTAAATAGATAGTAGATTGGCAAAAATGTCAAGGAGAACAATATCTGACCGTATTCCTTTGCAACTGTGTGTGAACAAAATAGGAATGTTGTAATATCAGTGGGTGAGTGAGTAAGTAATAAATGAAGATATCTCAATTTTTGGAGTAACATATCCCCTTCTTGGGCAATGAAACATTACACAACTATTATAAATGATGTGATTTTACAAAGCCAAAGTTGATATCTATAAATGTCTTATTCTATTAAACCACCAATCAAAACCTGTACTGTAAACAGAGAAATGGGGAAAAGATGGGCTTTTTTGTTATTAAAACAATTGTCCATATTTTAATTTACTGAACAGCTAAGAAATCAAATTAAACTAAATTAACCACAGTTAAACTGTAAAATACTGTGAAACCACCTTGTTTCATTCAACATTACATTACATTATTGGATACACCATCTCTAGATATGCCATATGAAAAGACAGCATGAACTTTGTGAAAAAAGTTAAACTGCACGATTATTATTGTAATCTAAATAAAAAAAACATCTTCAAGTGACAAATTAGTTTAAACTACTGCTTTCTGTGGTTATTTTTGAGCACCATTTTAACTGACACACATGGATGATCTTAAAAGGAGGAATCAAATGCATACTAAAGCCCATGATGACAAGAAACTGCAGAGGAAGAAGAGTTTGTGTTAACCCTTTGGCATGTCCTGGTTATCTGGAATAATTTGTGTTTGTGTGATCTAAACTTCATCAGTACTTCACAAATATAAACAAACACTTCATGCGAGATTAGGAATGAGTTTCTTTCATTTTGAGGTTGAACCTCCTTTAAACTACGCAGCGTTATTTCAAGCAACAGAGCAGCCTGAATATCAGACATATTCTAAGGATATTTGCTGTGAACCAATCTCTGAGCTTAGTCCACATCATCTCTACAGGGGGTGGGCTCTGACTGGGCCTCTCCAAACTTGGCTTCTACTGATCTTCAGCTCTGATAAGATCAGGAATGATACCTTGATAAACTTGAAAATCTGTTTTCCTCACCATCGTGTGGAGCTGTTCAGGACAACAGGCCGCAAAGCAGTCCAAATAAAGATGCTCCCTCCAGCGTACTTCAGCTCTGGAACTATATTCTTATGTTTGTATGCAGTACCCTCCTCAACCATATGTAATGCTGCCTGTTCTTTCCAACCAATTTAAACTCAGTTATTTTAAGTACACAAAACATTTTCCCTGTAGTGATGTGAGTGTCATTGTGCTCTAGCTAGCATGCTCTAAAGGCATGTAAAGGCAGAACTATAGGATGCTGACTGTGAGCCTTTAACTGTTACTATGGGCTAGGTTTTCACCTCACTGAGCATCTGTATTTCCCTTTGGAGTCCTATTAGCGTGGCGCCTGCTTGATGGAAAAGTAGCCACCACACAAAATCTATATTAATGGACAATTTGACTGTGAACTCTTCGGGATTGCAATATAACCTGTTATACCCTCGGACAAATATGGAATTCTGGATGGTCTTCTGATATCACTCTTTTGTTAGGATTGCAGCAGATTCCGTATTGTCACCTCAAAATGAGGATTTTTTTTACATTTACAAATTAGTGCTGCCCCACACTTATGTGCTAATACCATTTTGTTTAAACTATCCTTGAAATATATATCTAAAAAATTCACAAGAATGAAACAATGACGTATGTTATGAGTAAACATATATTATTCATTATTGTACCTTGGATAAGGACTCGGTCATGTGTTGAGACACATTGATAAATTAATGCAGATAATTCCAAAGGATAAAATTACTATTTCTCACCAATCTATAAAGAGCACTGGTATAATGTTGGAATCCGAACTATGTTTAATGATACACTTCATTGTTTACAATCATTTTTGAGCTGAGTGCAGCTTTGACAACGGACCGAATGTTTTAGCCGGAGGGATATTCCACTGTAGCATGGACCATCAAGGTTATCCACATACTGGCAGAACTCAGCAAAACAGAAGCAGTAACTGTGATGGGCATGTCGTTTTCAGCAGGCAGATGAAACTTTGACCTTCATCGTCTACGGTACCTCCCATTTGGGGGGGGGGGGGGGGGGGGGCGGGGGGACATGAGAGCATGCTGGACGTGTGTGCACAGGGGACTGGCTTCACTGCTTCAACAACCAGTGTCATCCACCCCAGATGCAATCTAGTTTTGTGGACAACTTTTCCCACTTTTGGTTAGTATCTTGAGATATTGTGACACTTACTTAAGAATAGGGTTTCTCTCTCAAATCATAGCCACAAACTAAACTGAGGGAAAAAATGAAGCTCTCTTCACTCTAGTAAAGGTCACAACATTGACTGGCAATTGCGCTTGTTCACTTCTTCATTTCTTTCTTGTGTTCTTTGCGTTAATGTTTTTTTTCTATAGACTGTCCTCAGTGCAAGGCCAGAGGCAAAGAAAGGTCAGATTAACTTTCTGGAAAGAAAACAGTTTGCCTGGACTTGTCTTAGTTTTAAAGGCATTGTCAGTGTAGACAAAATTAAATGACACTTTCAACGGTGCTGATGATTAAAACACAAGTGAAAAACTAGCAAAGGTAACAAAAGGTCAAAGGTCTGTCGGATAGAAAGAAGAGTGTGCGGTTAGATTAAACAGCTGTAGTGAAATATGCATGTGTGTTGTAAATGCATAGCATCAAATAAAACACACCAACATCCACACAATTACAGTCACATCTTCCCATAACAAGGAGCTCTAACACATAAGTTGAAGTTATATCAGAACTCGCAGGCCTTTAAAAACACTGAATGCCAAACAATGGGAATGTCAGCAGAGTGGTGATAAGAAACTCTGCACATTCGACAACACTTTCACCTTGAAGTGTTGGTGAATGGAAGTCTGGACACATTTTTTTTTTTTTTTCTTGACCAACAAACACATTTCCAATATATTCAGCAATTTTTTTCTTGTCGTTGATACAACCCAAGCAGAAGGGATAGCAGAAAAGTGTTACCTTTAGCCCCGGGTCAGGTCGTCGGGGTCAAAGGTGGTCAGAGGTGAAGGTCCAGGACGTTAGCCATAGGACAGGACAAGGGGCGGGACACACATTGGTGGAGGTTACAGAAATGCACAAAGATATGGCGGCAGGGAGAGCGAGGAGGAGCAAGAGGCACAACCCAAAAATATGAGCATGTAAGGAGAGGAAGAAGGGGACAGCAACCAGGGAGGACTTTACAAAGGGTCGAAAAGGCGAAGGAGAATTTATGAAGAAATGAAGGGATATGGCATCGAGGAAAGGTAAGAAGCAGAGGAGGAGACTGTGAGGGAAAGCGGCTGTATAGAGGGGCTTGGGGCGAAGAGGCTGAGTCAGTTCCTCTCAACAAAAAAAAGAAAACCAGAACCAAAACAAAAAGGAATGAACCCATACCTTGGTCGTTTAACGTCAGGTGCGCCAGACCTTGAAAGGGAAAAAACAGAAAAAAAGAACAGAAAGAGGAAGAAAAGAAGGTCATAAACGGCACGGGAAGAAAAAAAGCATTGTCACAACGTTGGACTGCAGTTTGTGACAGACATCCTGGGGCAGATTTGGATGTCAGAGTTCAAATCAAAGGTAAAACGAGAAAGAGAGAAGAGTATAGAGAGAGAGCGAATAGTAACAGAAAACAAGCAAACACTTCTTGAGTGAGGTGTGGGGGGGTTTAGAAAAAAAAGCATTTTCATTTGGTGCAACCCCCGAAGGCTATTGCTCTCACAAATGCTTTTTTTTCCTTTGGAGTACTTATGGAACACACAAAGAACTGTTTGGCAGCAAAAGACTCGGACTGAATTCGTCATCTTCGACAGTTTTCAAATCATGAAAAAAAACAAAGAATCTCAGCTCTGCAGGGTCTCACACAGAGAAAGGGTCAGAGATAAACCTGGGAAAACGCTACCGGATCAAATGTTTTGTGTTGTCTGTAAAAAAAATTATAAAACAAAGCCGAAGATTATCCCAACACAGATGTGAGAGTAAAGCATCACAATAGCCGCCTAAAATAGTTATTTAGCTTACTGTAGGCTATTGTGCACACATCTGGCAAATCTGCAAATCAATAGTTTTGAAAGATGTCCACAATCAGCGTCTGCTGCACTGGATGATTCCCAGTAACCTCTGAAACAGGTCACAGCAACAAACAAACCATTCCATATAATGTAATAAGCCATATATGCAAAGACATTCACATCATCATGAAACATTTTGTACACATTAGAAAATTGGAACAATGTTGACACCCTGATATCTTAGTAGGCTACAATGCAAGTGGCACCTTTCTGCCATCATCAAAACACCTTGAGTTTCTGGTTAAACACATCTGAAGCCAGACTGGTCGCAGTGCAGCTGTCCCCAGAGGAATAGCAACAACACTGTCAAAACGTACTGCTATTAGCAGAAGCACCTCGCTGAGCAGCTTCAACCTATCAAAGGTCGTTCCTCGCACTAAAAGGAACAAAAGACCTCAACCGTCTCTGAGCAACTTTGTTGTTGAGTGTGTGTTCACATGCGCACTCCAGCTTAGTCTGTGAGGAGGAAAGGAAATATTTCTAGTTCTAAAGCAGCAGCATTTGCATCCACAATGACACAGCATCATAACACACAACAATATGTCTTACTGTTTGAAATATTACATTCAGCCTCCACAGAGCACCTGTTTGGGAAGACTACTAAGCAGAGAGACATAAATGCCTGGTAGGAAAGATAATATTATAATATCTCTTCAAACAACTTTGCCGACAGTTTTTATGTACCATAAAACATCCGGCAGGGTGTCTAGTGGATTGAAATTATTTGAGGAACACCTCAAAATAGAGAAATAAACAAACGACTGAACATGGTCTTAAAGCAGGGTTCATTCTCATAAAAAACAAATGACTAAAGCAAAGTGGATTTAACCCGAGGCAGCAAAAAATATCATCATAGAGGTCTCAAAAGGTCGACACTTTTCAAGCCAACTTGTCTCCCCCTAATCAATACTATCTCAAACGCAACACTCTTGGTACCACTATCAAAGAGCTCAGTCTTAATATCCCTTCAGCCTCAGGACTGTGCAGTGTTGCAGCACTGGAATGTTGTCTTTCACTTCTGGTTGGAACATCATCAGTCACCAGCATCAACCCGATTCTCTGATAAAGAAAAAGTTTTCAGCCTAAAATACCTTTCAGTATAGATTCACATCCCTGGTGGCTGCAGTTTTTTAATATTCAGCACTGGAATGAGTGATTAAGTGAAACACATAAGGGTGTTTTGCCTTGAAACTGCCATACTCAGCAAATGCACTAGGGGTGTCACTCAGATGCCTGTGGTTCGACATATATATCAAGGCCAGGATACCTGAGGTGTTCCACTGATACGTTTACATTCAATTTCCTTTTTTTTTTTTTGTGGACCAAGAGGGGAAAGATACCATCCAATGTCGTTGCAAAACACAACCAGGGGCCTGCTATTCGTCTCCAGCATGAATGCACTAAACACACTTGAAGCGCCACAAGCAAACAGGTAAATCCGAATGCAAGGAGCACAGACGCTCTGATGACTTTTCACTACAAGCTTCCTCTATTGCCCTCTTTCTTAATAACATCTGTGATTCAGGGGGAAGAGGAAATGTACAGGCTGAGTGTTTTATTTATCTGGATGCCGTCAGTTTCCTGCCGGCCCTTTGCAGGGAGTCCAATCATTCTCACTCTGCCTCCCTCTGTTTTTGTTCCCTTACTCATAATCCATTAAGGAGATAAGGCGCAGGCTCCTGCAATGAAACAGAACGGTGCTGTCACTGCATACCAAATCATTCAAATGCCCCCAACCCCACCCCACTCTCATACTGCTCAGGCAGGCAAAACGAAAGTGGCACAATGGCATGGTGGAGGAAGCCTAGAAAAGGTATGGAGGAGTAGGAGAGAGAATATACACAGAGCAAAGGGGAGAAACAGAGTAATGGGAGCAAGTTGTCATATGGCATCCTCACAGGCTGCTTTGACTGGAGACCTTCAGAAAGGGACACAGGTGGCAAAGAAAGGACAAAAATCTATCAGAATGACAAATCAATCCCCAACTATTGTATCAGAAGGTGAAATGAAAAATTAGAGAGGATGCGATGTGATCTCTGCAACATACCAAACTTTTCTATCCACGCAAAAACCTTCTCTCATAACAGAAAGACAGTAAAACACAAACACACACCCACTCACAGCCAGTCATACACGTTTTTTTTGCCAGGAAGTTGGATGCTCAACTCCTAACATGTCAGCTCCTGATCAGGATGTGACAGCCTTTACTAGCAAGTGGTGTGATGGAGGGGGAAAAGACCCGGCAGGTCTGAAAAGTTAAGTGTAAAACATTTGAACATAACAGACATAAGGAAAATATCTATCCCTCAAAACTACAACTCTACATCATTACGTGAGCACGAATCCAATCACAGCAGCACACATACTGAGACCGTGACGAAAAGCCTGCAGAAACGATGAGTCTCCCCATCTCCTGGACATCTGAGCATTTGATTAGTTCCTTAAGTCTGTGGCGAGTACAGATGGGAGTGCCAAACGGAAACCAGCGCCGATTGGAGAGCAGCTCCGATTGGCTGGTTATGATTGAGTGACAGATGGTGTGTGGTCATAATTCTGTCATTAGGAGAAGAAATGCTCCGGTCTTCACTGGCTTATTTTCCTTTTCCTTCACTTTTTCTTACTCTCTGGCTCCACATCCAGCCTCCATTGCCCAGCTGCAGCTGCCTCCTGCTCTCTTCTTCCTCATCTGCTGCCTTTTCTTGCTCCTCTTTCAGGTCTGATGACCACAAACCATTATTGTTTTGCAAACTACTGATTTCATCCAAATTACTTCTGGTGGCTCCTGCCACAAACTGCATGGTAAAGAAACAAGTAAATAAGGTTAACCAGGTTTTCATCTATGAGTTCATCAATACACCAGACAGATACTTACTCTTGGCGAAATGCAGTCAGCCACCATATACAAATAACCCCATGGTTAATACAATGGCTTGTATCATAACGATCACATGAATAACAATTATGTGATTGCCTTTATAATGTCTGGTAGCCTCATCTGCTTGTCCTACATCGACTAAAAGATGAAGATTAATGTGCAGACGTGGTCCTTTTTTAGATGCTCTGTATTCACACACAGATTGTGATAGGAAAGGCTTAATAAAAATAGAGATTTATCTGATTTAGTTCACGTAATGTCGCTGTTTTGTAATCAGCATTCAACTGGTACAGCGTCATCTTGATGACCTTGTAAGGAATTCATTTGTCAAACCTGTTTCTCAAATATTCACAGATTATGATGAGCCTCATCATCCAACACACACACACACACACGCATACACACACGCAACCCAGCAGATGTGCTGGGTCTCAGGGCAGCAGCGCGACACACACAACTGGAGGGAACAGAGAAAAATGGAACTCATCATCATTATCCCCCTCTTCTGCACTTCCTTTCATCACACTTCCACCATCCCTCGTTCATCAGATGGACACATGGACTAAGTCACAAGGAAGAATGTGGTTGCTTCTCCAACCCCCTGTGGTGTCCGGCTGGCATGCTAAATAGCATCATCCTCCAAGGACTCTTGCCAGCATATGGTCAACGCACTTTACGTGCCTCTGGAGGACCCATGACACGCTGAAGCCTCTTCTTTACTCGCTGATAACACAACAGAAGTCACACAACATATTTTTTAAGGACACTGCCTTTGATGACTTTAGCGAGAGCCAGCAAGAACTATCTTAGTGTATAAAAGTCATGAAGTATAAAATAAGAACAATAAATGGTTTTATGTGCAGCTTATTGCTTGATGCACCCTTGGCACGAGATATAAACCTGCACAGTATCCAAAACGTTTGACACATCCACAAATCATTGTCTTTTACTGGGCCTGGGCACAGATAAAGTTTCACGGCAGACTCATCGCTGTAGGTCTTGCGTTGCTTAAAAGTGCAGACATAGCCCTCGAGGGCTCCGAAACAAACCAGGCCAATTTGTAAAAACATCTGCTTAAAAGAAGTTGGAAAGCGGTTCTGATTGAATGTGAAGAATATTCATCTCAGTAGCCTGATCTATAATGCATAGTTCCTTTGCAGAGCTTAAGCAATATAGAAACTGTGGCAAGTGCCTTAATAATTCACTGTGGATTTCTATTCTATGAGAGAGAGAGAGAGAGAGAGAGAGAGAGAGAGAGAGAGAGAGAGAGAGAGAGAGAGAGAGAGAGAGAGAGAGAGAGAGATCGAGAAAGAGAGAGAGAAATAAAATTGGAAGGTAAAGGGATGAGTAGACTCCTACAATCTCACAGAGAGCTATAGATTGATGTCAAAGGTTCCCATGTCTTTCAGTGCCTTAAATTATTAACACAGAAGTTTTCAAAGGGAAGGAACATGTTAAGTTCTACAGTTTAATATCAAGTAGAATTTACCCAACGAGTCCACAGTGGCTTACCGGCAGTGCAGAGACATACACAGCGGCTCACTGAGATTTTATTAAAGGATAAAATGCTTAGAGTGAACATACCCTGCCTTGGTCAGAATATGTTGTACACGCTGTATAGTCTAGGAAACGTCTAAGAAACCGCTCTGCTGAACATCAAAAAGGTTTTATTGATATCTGCCCAAAGAGAAGAGAAGGGCTTGCTGATATTAAACCTTGTCAATTATCTGATGTCTGCACTGACCCTCATTCAAACAGTTTCATAAATCCTTGGGAAGGCTTTCATCTACTGGTGCTAATTAGGCCAAAAGGTTTAGTTTCTGTCGGTGTGAAAATTAAGTCAGAGATCCTACGACGGCTTCATGTCTGTCAGACGCTGCGGTGTCTTTTATAATGGACTTATTACATTGTAGAAAAGCAATGATGCGCATAAGCCATGGATTTATGAATTAATGTATTAAAGAATAGTGAATGTCGCTTCATTTGGCAACTATAGGGAGCAATGGCTTGGGTGGAGCTTGGTTATTAGCTAACAATGACCGTTACGTCTTATTTTGATGAGGCTGACTCGCATGTCAATCTAGCAAACATTAAAAAAAAAGATAGATTTTGTATTTCCAGAGTTTAATTGCATTGCCTGGTTTCTTTGACTCAACATGCAGTGGCTTATTTTATTTGTATGCATACAGAGATAACTGTCACTAAGAGCAGTGTCTAAAGTGAAGATGTACCTGTAGAGAATACATAATCCAAAGAAAATGCAGTGGCGTTATTTTTTATTTTTAGTAGCAGATCTATATATTTTGGTGATTGCATGCGTCTTGTTAAATTGTAACATTATCAAATTCTCTGAGTTAAATTCCAACTTGTACGAGGCTGGGCCAAGAGACTTGATACAATTAGGCCAGCGACATTCGTGGAGATGCACCAATGCAAATTGGTAAATTTAATTGTTCCTTGTTGTGGCATAATGACCACTGGTCGAAGAAATTCCGCAGGATTAACTAACTAAATAATTAACTACAATTAATTGGCAATAATGTGAGATTCTGAAGACTGACCACAGCTGTTTTTCTGAAGGATAAAATTAAGTTTTTTTAGTTTTTTTTTCCAAACAGATTTAAAAAGCCTCAGGTGATGAGTATATGAGATTTGGTTTGGAAACCTCGTGCTATATCATTTAATGCTCCACTATTCCAGTTAATTAGTTATGTAGAGAACATGGTGGATTAGATATTTCTCTAGTTGGAATGACAGTTCTTCCCTGACAGTTGTATCGCAGTCTATTTGCTTTGAAGGCTACGTATCACAGGTTTACGTTCACATTCCAAGATTAAATCAAATTGCTTCCTTTTACCATAAAAATGTAAAAGCAGGGGATTTAACACTGGCTGCAGTTAGAATTTATTTATCCTGCTTCTCTCTGGGTATTATTGATGAAGATCAATCTAAGTTTAAAGGTCAAAGTAAAGCAAATATATGCTCATGAGTACAACTGCATGTCATATTAACTTTCATGACCACTGTTTTACTTCTAAACATATGCAGTTAATATTCACAAATTGTACTATAAAGGATTTCATCCCCTGAATGTAACAGAAAGAAAAAAAAATACTTTACATGTTTAGGTCTTTACTTGGAGAGCTTGTTTCCTGGCAGAATGCCCCAGATTCTCAAGGTATCTGAATAAAAATGACACTCCTATTAAAGCAAGTTTGAATTCCCCTTCTGTGCGTGTGCGTGTACGTGTGCTCGCATGCATTTGATTTCCTTGGAAATACCACAGGGAACTGTTGACCCTAGGCGAGGCACTTAAGCTGAGCGAGTGAAGCATTAAATCTTTATGGTCACTTTCCGCGTTACACAGCAGCAACAGCCATCATCTGTCAGGAACGATACACTAAGTTGTTTGGAGGCCTGTCAAATGATGTGATTTAGTATTCAAAGTTACAATAACACAGGGCCGCACTATAATTGCAGACAGAATATTCAACCAATGTTGCCACGACAGATACAAAATATTATCGTCCTCTGTTTTGGCTCAAACTTTGGTGACAATTGCTTTAATGTTTAACAATAAAAAAATCACTGACTTAACTGAATGCAAAATTAAAACATGACCACTTCATGCTTAATCATTTTATTCAGCAGCGACTTACACGTTTTGCAGTGACCTTTGTTTATTGGCTTAATAGCTGTCTATTTTGTATGTGGGGAGATCTTACAAAAACAGATCTCACGTCAAGATAATATGCTCCCCCACAACCCCTATTTACCTCCATAATGCTGAGTGAATCACTCTGACTGGCACATTTTGCTCATGAAAACACATTTAATATGTCATGGGATGTGTCTGGAAAAATAAATCAGAGCGTCTCGGAGATTAGCGAGGGGTAGAGATCTGAACATTTGCTGCTCCATCTTAATTAAACAGTTCATAAATAACTATAACCTCCGTATGACGAGCCAAGAACTTGGAAAAATTCTAAATGTTTTCGCCACCGAAGCTGGCACACAAAAGGATGTTGATGATTTCTTCTCTGATGTTAATTTACACAAGACAGGCTAAAGACGCTCAGAGGAGCAGCAGTGTGTTTACAAGCTCTTAAATAAAACTCCACTGCATTCTCTTCACAGAATGGGCCCCACCACTACTGATAGAGCTGTGTAATATAGCAGGAGTTGCATCCCCCTGGTCTGCAGTGTTAAAGCCCAAATTAAAATGGTATCTTCTCTCTGTATTTCCGTCAGTTGTATTAGTTCCAGTAAGAGTTCCAGGCCTGCAGGAACCAGGCTGGGTGCATCTCGCAAAAACCTCTAAATTCTATGCCTGACCTCCATTTCCCTTTCATTTATGAGGTCAAAACTAATCATTAGCTCCCACTGAGATATGATGTCCTCTCCCAGAGCATCCATCTGTCCTTCCTCTCCTCTTCCTCGTCTTTTGCCATTGCCACAGATGCATCCCAGTCCATCCGCTCTCTTCCTACAGCCAGTTTCATAGAATGAATGCCTTTGATTGCCACTTCTGGACTGTACTCATTAGGGAAGCTGAAAACGGAGAGTGGGCCACAAAATGCATGTCATCCTACCAGTTTTTTTTTTTAGTTTTTTTTTATTATTCTTCTTCCTCTTTCCGGGAATGGTGGAAGCTATGATTGCAACACCAGATGTGATGGAGAAACCAACAGCATTGATAGGGGGGAAGGAAGCAAGCCCTCAAGTGGATAATTAGCACATGTGACTGTAAATCCTTTCTTATTTAAAAACCTATAAAGTGTCTCTACTATCCACTCTGCCAAACCAAATATACCTGCATTGTCCTGTAATCCTCATTCTGATCTTCTTATTATTTTGTTCGTCAATCAATAATATTCAGAATGATATGTCCAGTTATTAATGGCATGTCTCAACAAAGGAAGTTCACTCCAAAATCCGGGAGGCAAGAAAAGAATAGTCTTTCACTTGTGAGAACCATTTTTACCTTTTACAGGCTGATACGCTTTGGAATCATTGTCACTACTCTGTTGCAGAACCACAGTAAAACCCATGTCAGTGAGATAAAGTAAAAACAACAACAACAAAATCTCCTAGTCCTCTGAGCCATGGAAGCTCCAGTCAGGGCAAAGTAATCTACGGGGACATTAGTACAAAATAGCACCTTGCCTTGAGCGTTTGGGGATGTTTAATGTTTCATTTTGACAATTCTCTCCCTTCAGCCGGTGTTTAGGAGCACATATCCTTTTCCTCTTCACTAACAGCATGGCAGTGAACTGTAGTTTCCCGTCAGGGTAAAAAAATAAAATCTTAATGACTTTCCTCGAAATGTGGCTCCCTGTGATGTTTTGCGAGGGCGACTTCCTGTCTTGTGTTGGGGGGGTGGGCCTCAGCAGGTAACTACAACAACATCCCATAATGGAAAATTAATGTCCTCCAACTGAGATGACGCACTAACTTCATTTAGCTCATTGGGTCGGGTAAACACCATTAGACCATGGAATCTGCAGTGCTCCTAGAAGTTCAGTCATTTGAGAGAGATGGGTAATTATGGCTAAATTAATAGAAATTGTGTTGCAAATGTATTCATAATTCATGTGTCTGTGTTCTGAAGCTGGAATTCACTTTGTGGAGAAGAATAAACAGCTTGATTCAACTCAGATTGGAAAGTCCCAACTGGTGTAGCCACTTTGCAAATTGGCGAATAAAATGGTTGTGAAGAAGTTGCTCACGCAGACTCTTCTTCAGCCAGCTGTGAAAAATTAACAGTAAAGAGTTTAATCAGTTCTAATCTGTTAATTGTCCTCTAAGAGAGATAATACTCGTGAATAAATACATTAACAACGTTTTTTTAAGTCTTTTCACATCTAAAGACTGTGCAGCATTCTTAAAATTCATCTTTGAGATGTAAAGCTAGGGTGGGTTATCCTGGAAAAGATACAGCAAGAGCAGGTTACTGTTTGAAAAACTACACCCCACCACGTCCCATCAACCTTCTTGTAAATACTACGCCCAAAAAACAATGTGAACTGCATGACAACAGCTGACATTTCTGTGACTCGCTCGCTAACTTCTGGCTGGTGTGTGCCTTTCCCACTGGAGACTCCTGTCATGTGCAGTGAGAGCACAGGCAGGGGTGCACACAGGCAGAAAGGTGGATTAGTTAGTTAGTGACAGACAGGTAAGTCGGCCAATCAATTAATTTATCACTCTTTATTTAATGATGGCTATCTGGACATGAGAACGATTTCAAGTAATTACGAACCCTACCTTTAATCTGTGCTATTTGAGAAACAGCGTATGTGCTAAAAGTCAGTGACAATCAAATATGATGTGTAGCCTTCACGTGAACATATAACAAAAGGTTCTGTCATGAAGGTTGTGCCATGGCGTTAAATGGCAGAACTCAATCCTAAATTAAGGAAACAACAAATGTCAAGTTGTTTTTTTTTTATCCTGGAGACAACAGTATCTCGTTTAGTTTCAGCTGCTGAGCAAAAAGCCCCGCTGCTTGCTTTCATCTCGCCAAACTCTAATTAGGCAAACTAAACAAATACGAGCACGAGAGAGAAGTCCTCTGCCTATTCAAACAAAAAGACTCCTGAGTTTGAGCAAGGAGAAGGAGCTGAAGAAAGAGAGAGACAAAGAGAAAGCGAGAGCGAGAGAGAGAGAGCTGATCATAAGAAAATTAAATGGCACTGAACCTTGTAAACAAATATTTCAACAATGTTAAACACAATGTAGGCGACGTCTGGTGCCGCTGCACTGTGAAATAACCCTGCTCCGTTTGGAATTGGGTTTTCACGTATGATGGGTGAGGAAAAAATAGATAAATAACAAAACTAAGGGGACAATATTTGTTTATTTTTTTTACAATTTTGTGTGTCTTTGTCCATTTCTTAAGGGGCTTCAATCAATTAAACAATGTTAAATCAGTTGCTTTGAATAGACAATTTTACACGCAAATATAACTGTTCAAAACAGCCCTGAAAAGCTTAAAATCTGCAATTGCTTTTCTTAATATTTTGTCATAGTTTTTTTTACAGTGTGGTGCATTCCACCTTGAAGTGTCAGCGATATATCCTTCAAAACTGTATGAGCCACTATAGTCAATGGGATGAAAGAGAAAAAAATACATTTGTTTTCCCTCAACAAGTTTTGTTTCTCTTGAAAGTCCCTCATCACTTTTAGGCCTTCCATGGACAGATAGACGAGATGCTGCCTGACCCTTGTTGGCATGGCAACTGGCTCCAGTATCTTCCCCACCATGACGACGGCCATACTGGTGTATTCACATTCATATTCTGCTTCACATTCCTCTGCTCCCTTTATATCTCTCCTCCTCGGTCATTCTCATCAACAGACTATGTCTTCCCTGTTCTCTCTTTTTAATTTACCCAGTTTTCTATGCATCATCACCTCTTCTTTGTCCCCCTCTGTTATTCGGCCACACTACTCACTGAAGCTCACTTTCCCCTGTCCGGAGTGTAGTTCATTGAAACCAATAATCTTGGTATTGTGTAATTTATCACATTACCTGGCCAAATACATAATACACCGCTCTGAAAAGTCACAGGGGGTTTGCATTTGGAAATGGTATAAAGCTGAATAAGAGAATTCTGTAATTCTATTAGAATGCAGTTGAATCAGCAATGATACTGAAAAAAAAAAAACAGGTCTCCTAGTTCATTGCCCACTGAGGTATACTCACCAGGGAATGCACATATAGGGCAAACCTAAACCTGTAAGCATCCGACAGAAAACCTAATAACACTGATTAAGTGCCAAAATGTATTGCATTACTAGCCTCAAAAGTAGGCTTTTTGAAAGGAGGGTTGTAAAAATCAAATACATGGGAGCCACAAGTATATTTGGAGAATATTATATATATGTTGATGTGTCAAATACAGATACAAATATATACTAATCATATTGATTTCTCTGGCACCTGGCTATCTAAAATAACAAGAGAAACAGATTGGAGCCGTCTGTTATGCTTGGGGATCTTTCTGCAGACCAACACAACCCTCTGGTGCAAGACGTCCATGTTATCTCACAGCCACACCTGATGTGTGTGTGTGTGCAAGTGCAAAGATGATTTGCAAACATTTTATTTTTTTTTGCTAATGCCCTTGGGACTCTATTACTGTATTTATTGTAAATATTGTCATCACTATTTCCATCAAAACCATCACCGATACTGCCGATTTGGTTACTGCTCATACAGTGTAGGATCACATAATCACATAGTGCCGTTATGCTAGGCTCTGCTGATCCCATCTGTCACGACTGCATCCTAAGATCCGCTGTGATGTTTCGAGCCCCACAACAGCTCTTTAAGAAAACCACTTAGTCTGTTCTCTTGGCTAATTTTGTACCCGTTGCATTTTGTTTACTCATTTAAACAAGGGAAGATAAAATTTGCCTATAGTCGAATATTGCTTGACAATTAGCAACATTTCTACTTGGTAATTGAGAGGTGGCCAGTACGACCTCCCTAATCTGTGATCCCACCTTCCTCCGCCCCCTAGCCTCTACCTTCACCTCTAGGTAGGGACCTGGCGGTACATCAGACAAGCTCGGTGCAGCCTGAGTCACCATGTATTTGGCACTGGATGCCCTCATCCCCTCCATGGCAGCAGTGTGTCTGCAGCTGAATACCAGTTACAGCTGGATCAGCTCATCCCCGGGAAGCCGGGAGGGGACTGGATTAGCGGCTAGGAACACACACGAGAGAGAGAGAACCCTAAACATGTTGCCTTTGTCACTTCTGTGTTTAGTAGCAGGGGTCATTACGTGGTCACCAGTTTACAAGTTAAAGAGGGCATATAAAACACTTACAGAGAAAACTGCTTCCAAAATATTGTTCCATTGTACTTGTTGGGCTTGTACTTGATAATTACCCTGGTTTAAAAGATCAAGGTCCAACCTTCTCCTATAAATCAAAGTATGGTCTCCCTTAGGTAAATTGAGTAAATATAATTTTGGTGGGGAGTGATTCTGTTTTGTCTATAGTTTATTTAGACTGAGCCATCAACAGTTAGTTAGCATGAACTGTGAGAGTCAATGTTACAAAAAAAAAAGAAGGAGATAAACAAATGGAAAATGAACGGCGTAAACAGAT
Source organism: Platichthys flesus (assembly GCF_949316205.1). Classification (NCBI taxonomy): domain Eukaryota; kingdom Metazoa; phylum Chordata; class Actinopteri; order Pleuronectiformes; family Pleuronectidae; genus Platichthys; species Platichthys flesus. Next base: position 3,812,875 of record NC_084968.1, read on the forward strand.
TTGTCGGCGTAACACCTCCACTCTTTGATATCAAAGTACAGTCTCTGTGCAGTGTAGTGTGAAAACACCAAAGCGATGACTGGCTAGCAGGAAAGATATCGGGAAAATCAGGTGGGGGAAAAACAAGCTTCCTGAGGATTATTGCTCTAATCCATGATACCCTATGAATGCTAATATGCCGGTTCAAGATACAAAGAACAAAATCCCCTGTGGCCCTGCACTGCTCTCCTTTACTTATTAAAAGTATTTTTCTTTTTTATTATGTGACACTATAATGATTCTGGTGATGCACAAGAGTGATTACATTAGCATGTGATAAATAGTCAGAACATGTACACATCTGAGTCAGGCATATCGAAGGAGCGATGTTGAGTGTCTTACATCGGGTCACCAGGGATCAAGCTGCCACGAATTGTCGGGATCATCTGGTCTCTCAAAAACCTACAACGCTCTAACTGAAGTGTAAAGTATGCACAAATATATAAACTAAAAATAGTTCTCTCTCACTCTTACTCAGGCTATGTACTCCTGAGTCCAGAAAACTGACTGGAAGGTCACTGAACTGCATAATCTATAATCCAATTATATGCAATTATTCAATATCCCTTCTACTACAGCAAGGAACTTTATCTGACCAGGGTAGGGAGAGAAATTGAAAGAGGAAGCCATTTTTCTCAATGGGATACACTCCTTTGGCAATGAATCCCTCATCAAAATGAACAACTGCGATTTCTTTAGGTGCAGCGTAATAACACTAATCTAAAACAGAAAACCACAATGCAAGCATGTTAGGTAACGTGACGTGTGAGAGGTGGACGTGATTATGTAACTGAAAACTGATAAAAAATGTCCGGATCAGTTTGACTTGGGTTCTACACTGTACGAATACAGATTGTCAAAGTATGCTGTGTATTCAACAACCACATCCTTACTCGCTGATGTTCTGCCTGAAACGTATCTCGGTAATTGTCTCATTTACAGGGTGTGATAACAAGTGTAAATATACGATATAAAGACTAATGTGTTGTATTTAAATCAAAGAATAAATTAGATGCACACTATTAATTTTCGAACAGGGCTGAACGAAGGCAGAATCTTAGGAATGCCCCAGATTACAGTGATTCAGTTCAATCAATTTCCATATAAGCTTCTGTAATTAAAACGAATTGCTCGGCGAAAGACGGTACCTGAAACCGAGATCAGGATTGATAACGGCTGTACTGAAATGGATTTGCCTTGGAAAAAGAGTCAGGCAGCAAAATCAATAATAGTTTCTGAGTATTTTATCAGTGTCAGTAACAAAAGTATATAATTAGAGCTGCCTCAGAAATACCAAATCAATCACTAGGTGTTTTTTCCCCACCTTATTTGTAGGGCCACACTCTTCACTGATGTGTGCTGTTTTTAGTTAAAATGATACAATGAGTAGCTTCCTCTGGCTGATAACTAAATATGTAAAAAAAATAAAAATGAATGAATATGAAATAAATGCCATTGTGTGTATCCACGCCCTTATCATTTCAACAGCATACTTAGTGTTTCCAAACATTCTGTGGGGTCCGTAAAACACTAAATACAGCCATTTGTAATCAATGGGTTAAAATTGGTGTAGTGCTGCCTTGTCTGCATCCAAATCCCCCCCAGAAACAGTCCCCTACCCCTCCCCCCTTCACTCCCATATTGCCTCTGTTCTCCTTTCCCGCTATGCACCTTCAGTATCTCTCGGCTCCTTTGCGTTTAGTGAAATCGAGGGAGCTTGGGGAGGAGGCAGAAGAGTGATCAGTCATCTCCACTTCGTATCCCTCATCAATGGTGCCTCTTGGGGCTTCAACCAACAGATATGGGCATTCGGCACTTTTGAACAGGCGCCATCTGCCACTGCCGTCCCTGAGGCAGGGTGGCAAGCTGGGGCTTGGCCCTACGCAGGTGAAACAGAATATGAGTGTCTATATGTGTGCGAGTGTATCACCCTGAGTTACTGGGTACGGTTATACATATTAATGAGCATCTGTGGCTTACCTGGAGCATGTCTATTGAAATGCTATACACCAAACACCTCGCTATGATGCAATGTTTATTTATTCAAGTGTTGTTATTATATTTTACTTTTCCATTATCAGTCTTCTTAAGTTACCTACAATCTGCAATGTTCAAAATATATATAATATAAATAACTGACCCTGTAGCCAGCTAAACTAATGTTGGTTTAGCTAGCATAGCTGTGCAACTCCAATATTATGAAAAACAGTAATGTTGTCGGAGCAAAGATTGGCTATGGTAGTGATAAATATTGGATGGGACTACAAAACGTATTTAGTGCTGCAGCTAAACAGTATTTATACATAGAGAGTGGACGGGAGTAAGTGATCTAAGGTTGAGACAATTGTAATATGTTTTCTCTGAGTAAGTGCTTTTATATTAACATAGCGTTAACTTCAACTATTCTGATTTGTTCCAGAGCACAACAGAGATGTGTTTTGAGGGAAAGTTCTTGGTCCTTAGGCCCTCTGGGATATATTTCACAGTGGCTGTTGTGTAGTGACATGCTAAATAGCAATTTGTTTAATTAATATAGAAAACACAAGTGTCTAAAAATACAGGTTTAAGTCGTTCTTCAGTTTGCAATATCAGATGTTCTGAATGATCTTCTGCACCCACCAGCTGGGTCGTGAGTTGCTGTAATAGCAGTTTTCCTGGTTGTATACCATGGATGACGCCTGAGGCCAGAAGGCATCTATTGCCTTGGCTCGGAAATTCTTCCCTTGCAAATCTGACAACCTCTGCCATATGACCCTGTCCTGTGGTGGGCTCAAGCACATTTCATCCATAATATTTCCTTCTTCCAGGCATATATTGTGGAGAAACTGTACAAGCAGTGACCACCTTGGGTTCAATCAAAAAATCCAGTGGCAAAGAATGAAGACCTATGGCTCTTCTGCAGGTTTTTATCCCTCAGAGATGCACCTTGCCTCTGAATGGTGCCCGGTGACGCCCAGCCTGGTTTGTCCCCTGTTTGATCTGATGATGTGTTTGACAATGCAAGAAAATCTATCAAAGCCACACAAAATGCAGTGCTAGAAAACTCTGAAAAACTACCAAGAATGATGTACCACAAGTCAACCAGAAGATGAAGAGCAATGATTAGCAACTCATTAGCTTGACTCCAGACAGGGTGTTAATGTCCATGTAGCATGTTAACAGGGGCATTCCTTGACTCACGGCAAACATGAAAGTCAAGTCGGGTGTACACATCAAAAAAAGGAACTTGCACAGATTATTTTGACATCCTAAAAACAAAATTCTTATAATTTTTGGAGGCTTATTAATACAGGACTGTAGTGCACCCATACAACTACATCACATCTCTTCAAATTGTTGGTGTAGTATTTAGAAATGTGCCAGGCTAATAGCAGTGAGGATTTGACGCTCTGTTATCTTTGCTCATTATACCAAAAGGCTGTAACTCTGACCCATATTTACGCATGTTGGTGGAGAAACAGCTCAAACAGCATAGGAATAATTATACATATAATTATTAATGTTTTTGTGGTCATGTGTGTGCTACTGTACCAGGAGCTTTCACACATGAAGGGCTCTGGAGGCCCAGCTAGCTGTATTAACTAATGTCAAATAATGAAAAGCCTCGGAGAGAAAGTCTTACCATATTTTTATTGAGCATAAACAGAAATAGGTAATTTACCCTAATGAGCTGGTCTTTCAAACTCATATGGAACTTAACATATGAGTAACACAATGGAAAGCAAAGTGCTTGCAGAAATGTCCTCAATGTATGTTGCCGGGTCTCTAGATACATATTATACAAGCTACAAAAACACAAGTAGAATGATATGAGTGTCCTTTGGATTTTGGGTGATGATGCTTCGCTGTCCTTTTTTTAGGGCATGGACAAAATGTGTGTGTGTGGGCATGTGTGTGTGGGTGTGTGTGTGTGTGTATGTATGGGTGCAGCGTCCTCTCCTTATCTCCTTCTGCCAGGCTACTCTGCCGACATACACTCCAAAGAGCCCCTAGTTGTCATTCATGGCGTCATGCAGCCCCGAAAAATTTCACCATAAGGGGAAGGGGAGAAACAAAGAGAGAGAAATGCACACTGTGAAAGTGGTGAGTGGTGCGGGTTTGAAGCCCAACAAGCCACCCGTTACCTCGGTGGGGGTTTGTTATCTCCTCTTTTATAGCTCGCCCTCCCTGCAGCAACACCCACACACACGGACACACATGCACACTCATACATACTGTGCTTTAGGGCCAATCTGGTGTACGCCATAGCACCTAGCACACTAAAAGGCTGTCCAAATGTGTTGTGACAGGCAAGTTAGAGAGAACGGTTAGTGCAGGACTTACACTCAAAACATCTGCTCAAACAAGGTAGCGACAACAGAAAGTTTCTCAGGTTGTATTTATGCAAATGAAAAGAGAAAACATAATGTGTGTGTGTGTGTGGTGTGTGTATATGTGTGTGTGTGTGTGTGTCTGTGTTTGTGTGACTTTTCCAACATAATATACCCAAATTGCCAAAAACGGTGGAAAGAAGGTCATAAAGCATTTTATAATAATTATGTTCCCAGTGGAAACAGAGCAGCAATGATTTGAAATATTGTGAGGTCAAATCAGAGCAACATTCTAATCTAAAGAATATTCAAAGCCATGACTCTGTAAATATGAAAAGCTCTTAGTTCTCAGCAGCTGCAAAAAATATATATTTGTCACAATTTGCAGTACACTGCTCTTCACTAGGTGCTGCTTTTTGCACTTTGCATGAATTTGCAAATTGTCATTAGGTTAAATAATTCACAGTTGAAATCCCAAGGAATTTATTTATTTATTTCATTGATGCTGAACAAAGATGTAAATACGCAGAATGGATTCCAGCCAGAGCTCAATACCTGGCAAAGTGGCTGGCTAACGAGTTTTAGTGCAAGACATTGTTGACGTTTTAGCCACGGGGGAAGTTTTCCAAATGAATTATGATTATGAGGTAATGTATTCTTCCCTGTGCATATTTTGCAAACCTGTGGGGCTTCTACATTGTCTTTCCTTTTCAGTCACATTGTCCTACAGTGTATGTGATGTAATGGACATTTTGCCACAAAGTCACAAACTGATGCGATTAAACTGGCGCAGTGTTGGTAGTTTAAAGGTTGAAAGAGGAGCAGTCTAGATGACTTACTGCAATATAAAAGCATGTGTCTGCAAAGTATTGGATGTACATTACACACTGGTACAGAGACTAAAAACTGTTCCCATGGTGTTACTTGTTTACAATAATCATATTATGATGAAATGTTATATGGAGACAAAACTGCACTTAGCTAAGCAGGCTCAAAGTCCTCTCAGACTTAAATTGGAAATCTAATCTTGTACATGCATGTGAGTGTAGTAGAGAAGACTCCCTCCTCGTCCAAATGTTTATCTCTATGTTTCAGTCACTCACACACAAACGCACACACAGTAGGTTCTGGCCAAATGGTATTTGTGCGATTATCATCTTGTGGCAGCTGACAACTCACGTGGTGACAACACACGGTGACGGGTGGACGGCATCATAAATAATGACTGCCATCAATTCCAACTGTCTGGATGAGCAGTGTCTCATAACGGGCTGAGAAGGCAAGGAAAACACAAACATATGCTTGCACACCTAGACAGTGATTTATAACCCTTTTACCGGCAGCATGCAGGTGCATGAGCAGAGACCAACACACACAGAAATGTATGGGCAGCTGTATCATTATATCTATTTCCATTCATTGTGGACATTCTAAGCTAAACCTTAACTAGGACCTCAGAAATAATATTTTGTCTAATTGCCTGGGCTCTTGTCAGTATTTGCACTGAAATACACATGCACACAAACAAACTTGAAATGTCGTTAGAACAGAATCTGAATTGCCTCCGATACTATTGGAGATGCCTTTTGAGTACACATATATATGTGTTTTTTTTTTTATTCATCCAATTAAAACTGCAATCTTCCTTCTTCGCCACTCCAAACCACCAGTTGTGCTGTACTGCCATTGGCAAGTAGGCTACTGTTTTTAGAGCAGAAACGAAGAAGACATGGTTGTCAAGAGTTAGCGAGAGCTGGCTTAAATGTCCGCCATCTCACAATATTTCACACCAGAACAGTTCCACAAGAGAAACAAGTCAAAACTCTGAACTTGTCAAAACTATTTTGTCTTTTTGCATTTAAAAAAAAGCTAATTTTACCCCTAAGGTATTTAGGCATGTACATACGATTACCACCAGGATTCTTCCTTAAGAGGAATTCACCAAAAATAAAAAGCATCTTATGTGTTGACAAGTTGTACTTTTCACAAAAACAGGTTTTAGTCTGATTTAGATGAATATATATTGCATTGAAAAAACAAAGGACAATAGTGAAGCATTGAAATGACAGGGTGAATAGCCTGAACTATCCATCAGATGTGAATCTATATTTTGACCACATTTCATTGCTGTTGTGGTGCCCTCTTGAAAGCCCTCTGTCTACCTTTTGCTGCTGGAATAGATTAAAACATCCCGTGTTTGTCACTGATTTGACTTGATGGACAGTTCTATTACAATCCCTCGCTCGTCTCTGGTGTCGTTGGTGTGTGGGTGTGTTTGTATGTTTGTGTGTCTGCCGTTTGCATGACAGCTCTTCCATCTGTGCACACAAACAGTTGTTAAGAAGGACTTGCACCTGTGATGCACAACATCCATATACATGTAATCTATTCTGTAAGCACATCATGGCAGATAAGACTAATTGGCAGTGATGATGGTTATCTTGTAATTTAAGTGTGGCAAATTTTAAAGCAGCAACACATTTGAGCTGATTGTCCTTATCTCTGCTTACTTTGAACACAGACTCGCTTGTGAGCATGTAAGTGCAAAAACACCAGTGAATGCAGGATGCAGCAAAGCAGCATCTCAATGATGTTTTTTCCACCGGGTGCTATAGATCAGAGCATGGGCTCACACTCCAGGGCTTTCATGCTCAACTCAAAAATTCTGTCCATTCCTTCAACTAGTTTGTTGTCAATCTATCCTGACACAGATTCACAGAAATTATGAAATGCCAGCAACATCATAAAAGAACAATTGGGTTGTTCTGTTACACGTCCTTGGCTATTTTAGGATTTAAATGAGAAAGGTAAAACAAAAAGCTAAATATCTCCTGGCTGATGGAGAACTAAATTCTGTTATTTTGTATTACAGTATACATTGTACAGTGCCCAAACAACTAGTGCACTATACGCATCTAGTTTTGTTTTTTATTTTGTAGCACAAACTGCACACTTGTGGTGCAGCGTTTTGCTCTTCGTATTGATTCTCAAACATCCTGTTGGCAGTACATGGGGGAGGAAAACAAAATCAGTGGTGGGACACTTTTGGCTGCCGCGTGAACATAGCGTGGTTTTCCCAAATGATGGCTCCTCTTAAGCTACATGCTGTCAGGGCAGGACTGCACTCGACAGGGAAGCGATAAGATAAGAAAGTGTTTATACAGAAAAGGCAGAATAAATCCCCTAAGAACCCTGCAGTGGCCTGATGTGTCAGGCTGCCACGTTGGACTGATCGTTGTCAAGGTGTGGGGGTGTTATTACCTTGCACCGGGTAGAAGCTAACCCTGCTAAACAAATAACACCTATCCCATTAAAATGCACCCGCACCTCTGTTAAGGACCCTTCATGTGTGTCTCTGTGGCAGAAAGCCCTCCAGTTTTCTGCCTGCCTTGTTCCAATTTTCTTTCTCTTGGTGCTTCAAGATTTTCAAGCAGATAATCAAAGAAAAGAAGGTTAAATGTCAAGGCTGCAGTGTTTAGGTACATCCAGGAAAATGCCGGGGACAAATTGTATACAGTGTGATTAATGGAGTTTAAAATATGCAGATGTATTCACTCTGGAAAGTTTCTGCCTTTGCATCACAATCAAAAAGATATGGCACTGCATGGTGTCAATGGGAGTCAATCAGAAGTGGTGCAGACACAGTGGGTGTCTTTCACGCTTCAGATTAAGAAGCATTATGGGACACCACTTTGACAATAAATGCTTTAAAGACACAATAGAGAATACATGAATTAATTAGCTAAGGAGATGATTTCTCTATTCAAAGACCATAAGTGTGGGCTGATTGCAGCCACGCATTGAATAATCACATCTTTTAAATCAAATTAAGTCTGAGCAGTCAGTCGACTTTGTTGCTCACAATCTAAATCAAATGTATAGGTTGGTGCACATATGATTGACTACGGACCCACTCCATCAGCCAAGGAGAGCTGAATGTCTATGAGGTAGGTTAGGTAACAAGGTGTAATAATTGCCTTAATCAGGCCATAGGCCCCCTCAGCAACGACTCAAGTGGATTTGATTTCAAAAGCACCGGCTGATTTGGCACTCATGGTGTGTGAGATTTGCTCTGCTCTTTGTATTAGTGTCCATTAGCTATTGATTGGCCGGTGTGAGAACTGCAAATAGAGACACTTGGAATAAATGCAGTAATAGTCCTTATTTCTGAGAAAAGTTAGGTCAGTGGCAAATGTACTTTGAGAAAGTGCTTTGTCGTTTATTGCAATCAAAAGCAGGGAGCTGGCTTTGCAACATACTGTACAGGATCAAGAAAATAAACAAATTATATTAAAACAATTTGTTCAATGTGTTTTAAAGACAGCATTAAATTGCATTAGCATCCATATCTATTTAACCTAGTTATAGTTACTTAGTTTTACTACTTAATAAACTGTGTACTTTCTCATACTCATCTATTTGTACATTTAAACGTGTTGTTCATTTGCATGATCAAAGATTGATAAGTAAAATCCTTTGATTAATCAAACTTGACTTCTGGTAAGGTTTGTCATGGATAATAGAGATTTATTGGACATGTACATGAATAATCCGGTTCACAATTAGCTGTTTGCAAAACTGTATGTAAGCAGAGTGGGAGGTAGAAAGGAAAGACCATTATATGTATTTATGAGTGACTGTATTCAAAATATCTTATTAAGTCTGACTCTACACTGAAAAACAAAGTAGCTGCTGGAAGTCTATATAAGTTGATTTCCATCACTAAGCAGATGATTATTTGCTAAATTCAGATATTTCATGCAGTGAGGCAAGGCTGTTTTCTGCCAGTGACTGCAGCAAGTCTGCGCCAACATACAGGCACCAGAAATATCAGCACCTCAGGCTAAATACGGCATCTACCATCCCTAATACAATTAGCATAAGAAAGTGGTGGCTCTGGAATAAGGTCAGGGTAAAGGGAGGCATGTGAATTCTGACCAGCTGCATGCAGGTTTAATGTATCCAAGTTAGTTCAAGACATGTAAAAACACTGAAGGGCTGTATTTTTCCCTGTCAGAGTGGACCCATGTCCCTGACAAAGTTTTCCGATGGGTTATAGTTCACATCAATTCAGTACAAGGGAAGACCCAAACAGAAGAACATTTTAAATGCCTTTTAAATGGCCTTTTAGAGCTTCTGAGTTCGGACATGCTATAACACCACATGCACTTCTCTGCAGCTGGGGAAATCTTGAGAAAGCACCTATTCGTCTAGTGCAAATCAAAGATCACTGCAATGCACCGAGACAAGAGAACAACAGAGGAGCACACTCTAAGTAAGCCGCTGTCACACCGCAGAACAAGGGACGGAAGATAAAAAAGCAGTTTCAAATAAGGATCTTGCAAAGTCATTTAAAATAATTGTCTGCATCTCTGCTTTGCTTTCCAGGAGACAAAGGGAGACGACGCAAAGGCCGGCATCGCGCTTGAATAAAGCCAATCTAATTTGGGAACAAAACAAATGCTGGACTCCTCATTTCCTGATGACTCACATCCGAACCAAATTTTCTGGATATTTGATGAGCAGAACAGGTGCACCAAATACCTTCCAGTTAAAAGTCAGAGAAGTAAATTGACATGTATTCTCTAGCCAGGGCTGTGCTAGGATGATTTGGTGCAAAAATACAAGGAGCAAAGAACGCCTCGGGGCTAGAGATACAAAACATATTGGAAATGAAGTAGAGTGCAAATGAATACTTACGTAGTTCGCTTATATTTCTACTGATCAATACAAAATGTATTTAAAGAGTAGCTGGGGTTTGCAGAGTAAATCTTGCATATGAACTCAGCACATTTTAAGTGCATCATATGTTTAGAGTATTAGGGTCCAATTGTGGGAGAGTAAGCAATCCAGCTCAAACAATAATAATCTCAAGGAAGTGAATTATTGAAGCTGTTTTCACTAACAACCTCTCATCAGAGTCACACAAGATTTGACATTTTATTGCAATGCACCATGGATCCCTGAAGCCCACTTCAGGTGAAGTGTCCGGTGTGTGGATGAGGTGTAATGGACTTCTGTCACTGTTCGTATCAAACAGCTCATTTCATATGTAGTGAGCTTGGGGCAACCCAGGCTGGAGGTGTGATTACAAAATAGGACAAAGTGGGAGAGAAGAAGAGGTATGAGTGTGTGTTCCTCTACTTATATCTTTATGAGGATCTTTTTAGACACGTGTGTGTGTGTGTGTGTGTGTTTGTGTGTGAAATCTGAACTAAGACTTAAAAGATAAACCCTGAATGCATGGATCAGTGTACTCAAGTCTTGACTCGATATGAAGCCTCTGATCCGTTCTTGATTCTCCCCAAACAATGTCCTTGATGGCAGGAATATGAGTACCTATCCTTAGCATGAATCTACTGCAGGGAGGCACTGCTCCAGCAGGCATGCACACAAAAGCTGTGCGATGAAGAGAGACATTTATGTTTTTTATGGCATCTGCGATTTGCACAAAAGTAAAGCAGTGTCATGAAATATGTATTAGGTGTCTGATGTCATTTTGTGTACAGAAAAGGGAAAGGTTGGGATGCAAGAGGACAGAGTAAATAGCCCTATAGGGGAAAAAAAGCTGAAAGGAGGTAGAATTTGTCAACGCCTGGCTTTGACTGATGCCTCTTTTTATTAGAACACTGATGGGGTCTCCATGCAGAGGAGTGGATAAATAAGGAGAGAGCCGAGTTGATTCCTTGAACTGTACCATCTCCCTCTTTAACTTCAAATACCTCTATCTTCATGCAACTTTCCCTTCACTGACGTCAACGTCCTCCACTGCTTTACTGGGCACAGGTTTTGGGCTGTCACGTCGGTATTGTAAACACCTGCCTCAAAGTGCACGATGCGCCAGGGATGTCAGTCGTGTTTCAGGGCATATATCAGGTCCATAAGGTGTGAGGAGCTGATCCCTTTATTTAAACCATGATCAAAACCCTCACCCATATGATTTGGTAACAGATGTTTTCATATATACTTTAATGGGACACAAAGATTATTTTTTTTTCTCATTTGTTTATTGCAGCGCCTGCTCATGATGTCATATTTAAAAAGATGCATCAACCAATGTTATTGGATATTAATAGGTATTTTTGCAAGATGTCTAAATTTGCTGGCATAAAACATAGATTTAATTTTGGCCATAGGGAAACAGGCTATTCAGTACAGTAGGACTGCTAAATACTAATGATATATATGTTTACCATACAATTAATAAATACTTTATATAAGCACACCGACAGGCAAACAGTCAGGGAATTACTCCGGCAAAAATGGAGTGATCTCTATTCAAGCTGTGATCTCACAGTGGTGTACACTCACCTAAAAGACTCTAAAACAATCAATATGAATCTCATACACATTCAAATTGGTTTGAGCTGCTCTTTGGTTTTACTGCTCATCCCATCTTGACATTTATAGTACAGCATGTTCGTCATCATAACAGTTAATTGGGATATTTGATATTTGGTCTGAAGGATAATGGTAATGGGTCGACTCTGGCTCTGGATTGTATTTCACTGTATCACAAGCCTTTGTTGTGTCAGTTACTTTTCACCTACTCGCTATATTGAACAGGACAGAAAAAACAATTGAACCGACATGCACCTGCCGTCAGCAAAGTCTGTGCATAGGTAGTGAAGAGTATTTGTATTGATCTGTTAATTTAGAGAGATACAGAGAGTTTATCTGCAGGATACAAGGATAAGCTTTAGTGCTTCTCAACAGTCTGAAAAAAATACAATAATGGATCATAATGGAGGTTACTACGTGTATGCATGTGTGTGTGCGTGTGTTTCTGTCATAGGGTATCTTTGGGGACACATTTCAGACAATTTAATGTGCTGTCACCAAATGAACAAAAAAAGTCTGATTTCATGGTCAGTGTTGGGATTTAGTCTTAAGTAAATAATGTAAGTCTATGTAGAGACCTTAAATGTGTGCTGATGATGAGGAGGGACTAAAAGCAAGTGAGATAGTGGGCTTATTATAAAGGGTTGTGTGGAGATAGTAGGGAGAGGTTGGAGGTGCAGGACAACTGCAAGCAACAGATGTGTATCATTTCCCATTTTTGAACTGCAGAGGTGAATGCAATATAGCATGTTATTTGTTTACAACATACAGAGTTGATCTGAATGTTGTAAACATAGAACATGCTATATTGCATTCACCTGTATCTCCGTGTGTGTTTGGTCAAAGCTCATGCAAGTAGGGTTGAGTATGGCTGTTGGTAGGTTTAAGGGCACCAACCGATTTCATTGGTACCAAAGTAACTACTAACTACTTTATTATAATAAAGGTGAAATATTTCAGTGGGTGAGAGGGCAGCTTGGTGAGAGAGTTAGACACTGAAACATCCCTCAATATCAGTGAATGGTGGCTAGCTGGTGAAGCTGTCCACAAATGCCTGGTTTTTAGGCTGAAATATGTTCCAACAGGTATAATACTTTTGAAACACACACACGCAGCTGCTTCATAATTCAAAAGAGGGACTTTCTTTTTGTGGGAGTGACAGCTCAGGTCATTTAAAAGCAGCTGCAATTTTAATGGGGCAGCACAGAGTTCTCCGAATGTCTCCAAGTCAGAACACAGTGTGAATCAGCTCCAACACAGGAACAAATCCTCTCACTGACAAGAGGCCCAGAAGCTAATGACCCTGTAGGCTCTGGCCCCAGTCTGGTGTACTGCATGTATTTGGCCAATAACAGCTTTACCCTTCCTTCACAACGTGCTCCTGGGGCCCAGGGATCTGAAATGAATGCTTTGTTATATGTGATTATTATTTTCCTCACGATGAAAGAAGTGAGTGTGAGAATGGTACAAAAGACAAATGATGCACAGAAACTGCTGTGATTCAACAGTTGCTTGATGGAAATAGCTCACCCCTATATATTGGTTTCTAAAGAGTGTCTGTGTTGAAGAATTGAGCTGCATATAACATTGCACAGCATTGAGGTATTTTCCATGAGAAAAGAGGAGTGGAGTCATTTCTATGAGTCTTGCTTTAAGAGGGGGTAAACAGTGCACCTGTTATTTTGGAAATTCGGCTCCTTTGATGTGCTAATCTGTGCTACCTGGGGAAAGCACTCCTGATAGGAGTTTAGTAGCTGTTGATGTGTAAGTGTACAGCTCACTATGGAGAACACTAATGGCTACTAATAACACACAGGTATTGCAGGATGAAGTCTGAAAAAAAAACTCTAGGGCACGGACAGCCCTGTTGGGACCACAAATGCTGACAATAATTAGGCAGGGAAATAGCAATAACAAGATATTCCATCCTGGTTCCTCCTCTTTGTCCCATTAAATTGTTGTGGCAGTAAATAGCAGGTAAATTGGTCTCTTCAGGATCTTTGGGATTGCTTATTGGTCTAATGGCTAGTCTGGCCGTCTGCTACATTCTGACACTCTTTTGTAAAAAACAAAACACAATTATTTTCCGTTGATGTTGAACTTAGCCACCACATTTAAAACTCTCCTATCAATCAACAGGTGTCTCTTGAAGCTTCTTTGTATGAACATGTCGTCTATGTCCTTTAATAAATTACAGCAGTAGTTGGTAACCGGGTGAAACCACGGGTCAGAATCACTGCCAAATCCTTTGGATAATTAAGAAACTGACGGACTAACCACTGAAGACAGCTGATCTCCATCATGGCAATAATATTCACATAATAAATTCCTCAATTCTTCAAAGTAAAATAACAGCCATTCAGCAAATCATTTAAACTTATACATAATACACACTCGTAAATAGTAATAAAGCAACTGCAATGTCATACAATTTAAAAATGTTGACTATAAAATCTCCATTGAAGATAAACCAGGTATGATATTCACAATGTTTTATACCCTCACTCTGCAGCCTAGACTGTTAATAAAAAGCTCTGCAGACAATGTCCATCACACAAAAAATTAAACAGTAAGCATATTCACAAGCCGTGCAAACAGGCAAGTAGACAAAACCAAAAAAGCACAAGCAGCATGGCCACTGCAATACTGTCACTGCAAGACTTTCATTTCCCATTACAGACATTACCTCGTGTTGAGTGAAATGGAAGAACAGCGGTGAACAATGGTAAGAAAAATGGACCACCACCTTCAAGTAGCGTGCAGAGTCCTTCTTGTTCCTTTTAAAACTATAGCATCAATCTGAAGCTGCAGGGATCAAGGATCAATATAAATTTAGCGAAATAATAGCTGAATGGTAAGAAACCATCTTGTGGTCACGACTTCCAGCCAAATTAATTAGAGCAACAGCTCCAAACATCAAGGACTCTAATGCCAGTCCTTGCATGGCTAAAATCTCGACTAAGCAGCTGGGGGGGATTCACAGACAGGAAGGCAGACAGTTTTAGCTCGGTATCAAAACTCCACCTGTCACTTTGCTTTTCCTGATTCCCCTTCCTTCCTGCTGAAGCAAGACAGATTGCATTACATATAAAAAAAGGGCTCTTCTCAAGTTCTTTTTATCTATGCTGCTAAACCAAGAGTAGAAAATCAGTATAAATGACTCGAAAAAGGACTGAACAAATTTCAGATTGGCTATATTGACCGAATACGACTGTACGTAATATATATTTTTTTGCATATATTTGTTATTATTGTTGTTCGATTTGAACCTTGCATTTCAGTATTTGAATGTTTGCTTTGGGAAATCAATCTACAAATACAGTATACTGTGATTTTACTCTTATCATAATCTCTCTGTGAGATGGGATAAAGCCAATTATAAATGTTATTCTGAAAGCCACTTTGATTTTAATCTCTCCTGTGAATGTAAAAGTGGTGCTAAAAGCTTTTTTTCAAGACTGTGAACCTGAAGGTGCTAGACTAACTCACATAGGCAAGGTTATTCTGCTACAAATAAGTATCTAGGATTGTTGAGTTCAAACACTGTTTGCTTCTCCTGAGCCATGGAAATCAAGATAAAATGTATTGTTGCCTCACAGTGGCGTAAAGGAAACAGGACATCCCTCCCTTGTTTGGGTCTTAATCTCTATGATTCTTTGATACTGCCAAGTGACAGCATTTAATGCTAGAGATATATTTTTTCAGGACTTGGTTTTCAAGGTCCTGGTAAGGAAAGCATGTTTCTAATCAACCACCACTCAAAACTCGGCAAAGAGGAGGGGAAAAGGACTCTCAACTGCAATCATTCATTTTATCCACCTGCCTGGCTGCTTGAAATGAAAACAGGCCGGTAAGATGAGGGCCCGAAGGGCGAGAACCTTGGGAGTGGGCATGTGTCTGCCTTTCATACACTGGTTGGATACGCATCTGTCAGTGCTGTCAGTGCAAACTAAACAGTATGGCAATGACAGAAGTGTGGAACAAGAATAAGAATAAAGTGTAAAAGAAGGATGCAAAATTGTGAGATGGGGGTGTGATCTTGAGTGAAATATGTATAGCTCTGCTCGAAGCCGACTGGTTCGTGAATTGCTCCCTAACTACTAGCGATCTTCTAGTCTGACGTTGTCATACTCAGAATATGAGTCTGATAATGCTCCATTGGGCTGTGATTATGGGGCGTGTTTGAACCGAACCAGGAAAAAAAATACCTCTTCGCTCAATTGGAGAGACCTACAACCAATCATAGCAACGTAGTATGTGATGTATGTTATGACGCATAGTTGTCGTCAACTGAACTCAACTGCACGCACGCTACAATGAGACTAACGTTATGAATGTACTAAGTCTGAGTTAGCGAACCTACATCGGCATCTATGATACTATGTTTACAACATTTGATTAATATCACGACATTGTGAGTTATTTACTGAGTCAGACAGTCAAGACTTTCTATGATCACGTTTCTCTGTTCCTCTTTCAAAATAAATTTGCTGTCAATGTCTTCTAAAACAGACTCAATGGCAGCATCTACACATCTCAGATCTCCAACGGCAGGCATGTTTGTTGAAAACGAATTCAACCCAAGAGCTCTTAACGATTAATGATTTGGTGACTTGGTTGATTACGTTAGTGTTGATCATCTGTCCTTCATCGGGCATAGTTTCTATCCAACGGAGCAATGCCAGACTGACCTTCCCGAGTGGGCGGGCTAAGTTTGTGGGCGGGGCTAAGTTTGTCTGGCATCCAGGCTAGCGATCTTCAGCTTCTCTCCAGCTGAAGACCCTGGTCTTGTGCAGTGAGAGCATGGGCAGGGTGAATGGATGCAGGCAGATCTGCTGGTGACAGACAGGTACACCAGTCAATCTTTTCATCTTTATGAATGGATTGTCATCAGAGTATTAAGTACCACCTATGGCCACATTAGAATATGGACACAACTTAAAGCCTGGTCAATAGTTTGTCACACACAAACACATCACCCCCAGTCATGGCAAGGCAGCTAAACTGGTAAACAGCTTCCAAAACAAAAAAAAAGTATAAATAATAAAGTCAGCTTCGATCAACACATCGCTGCCATCCACAAACAAACCCAGCCGAGGGACCTCATCATACGCAACATCAGAGGTTTCTGAACAAAGCTTTCTATTAACCCACATCTTCTGACATTTCCTGTTGTACTGTTCCCACTCCGTCTTTACCCTGGTAACCATCACAAAACAACAACAAAATCAACAGCATCAAACATACTGACTTCAAAGTCACCTGCCAGCCTACACTCTGTCTCTCAGATATGAAGGACAGAGCCATAACACACTCTAGCACCCATAAGAGCAAATGACTGATCACCCAATTCAACCCACACTACGAATCGCTGCCATCTGTGAGAGATAAAGGACTTTGAAATGGAAGAAGAGTTCAGTTATACCTTCTTCAATAAAAGCCCTAAACAAACTGAATCGTTGACATCATTTAGAAATGAATATGTTCATGTGTGAGCATGGGTAGAAGCAGAGAAAAATATTTATATAGGTGGATTAGGCCAAGTTTGTATATCATACATAGCAGAAATAGTAGTAGCATAGTATGTTTCTTTGTGGAATATACCGACAGTGGTCCCTTCATCCATGGTTAACCTCGGAACACACTGTGATGGAGAATGGTATTGAGGTATTGGTTTGAGGGGTTCATCTCTTTAGAATTTTAATTGAATACTGCAATACTGCTTCCTGAGATGGTTTTACAACAAATGTATATATAAGTAAAGTTACGGATGTGGAGGCTGTACTGGTCTTGGATTTTCTCATACCTCCAGGTCATTTTTAAGTGTATTGGTTTTCTTTTTAGATTTGTGGAAATCTGTTCAGTATTTTTTGCGTAATTTAGCTTGCACTCTTTTGCAAAAAATAATGAACTTTCTCAAAAATAAGATATAATTGTATTAACACAATAATTTTCATTAATGTTGGTTGTATTGTAGGATTTTTGTATCATAATGTAGGTGTTGCTATGGTATACCGTAAAAACTGGAAACAAAGTGTCAAATTGACCCCATCCTAATCTATTATTTCAATTTATCTGAATCAAATTCTATATGCTAATCTTTCCGTGCCATTTGTAATAGGTAGGAGCCAGACACAGTGATTCCAATGCCTTTAATGTAGCAGCCTGCCCCAATGACCTCATTTGTGGATCCACAAACTCTTTAATGCGGTGCTGCCCTGCAGAAATAGGGTCTCCCTCATAACAAATTTAAGGTTTACAGGGTGACTCTGTAATTGAGCTCAGCACAGCTCAATGCAGCCATGATATACTCCTCTGCTGAAGGTATGTATGAGCAGAGTGCATAAAGGACGCCTGTGCAGTTATTATGCCAAATCATTACTACAGTCAAATAACAGCATGCTAGTTTTCTGCTTCACAAGTTTATTCTGGTCTTGCTGTCCTGGTGGTGACAATGATTATTTTTTTCTGTGATGGGGGCTAATAGCAGTTCACAGGTTAGGAAGCCGCCTGAACAAACCAAATAATAAAAACCACAGGAGCTCAGTCGTGCTATTACCTAATCAGAGTTCTCTTTATCATAAAAGAAAAGAAAACAAGAACAACAACCCTTTTCTGTGCTTGCACAAACACAGACATTATCTGGGTAAACAATTATTCACAGTATGTGTAAACGCTGATTACAGCTTCCCCCTGTTGTGTGTACTGGGAGGGAGACATTCACTCATCAAATATGGATGGGATGGATGTTGATGCTTTCCATCATGGCACTTAATCACGGCCTTCAGTAAACAGTAAAGGACAAGCGAGATGTGATATGTGAACTGTAACTGCTGGCTGAGAAAGTAAACACTTGCTGTTTTGCCTACTAAGTATGTGTGGATAGTGGGAAGTGATGATTGGGCTCAAGATAGGTTTGGACATGTTCATATTAATGATAAACTCGAGGTTGTGTGAAGACAGGCCTACCCATATCAGATCATGTCAAATGGAAATGAAACATAATAATTGTAATAATTACTACTGAGTACTATAGTATATTGAAAGTTTGTCATACTGGTAATGAAGAAAAGTATATGGCAATAATTATTGTTAATTATGTTTCATCCCCCAGCTCTATTCTTGTCTTCACCCAAGCATTATGCTGTTACAGGCTGCCACAGTGGTGAAAACACTGACCTCAAATGACGTTGTGTGTATTTCTGTCCACATACGTCCTGTGTACACAGTGCTGGTCGCAGAGACACTCACACCTACAATCCCCTGACAAAGCAATATGTTTATCACCCTGCCATGGATTTTCTCTCAAGCTGAATGATGAGCTGGAGTCACTTGCAAACATGCACACACCCATTACCGCGCAAGTTTAGCATGCAGGACTCATCGACCCGCAGAGCACAGACAAACACAGCCCACAGATAGGGAATGGAAGAGAAAAAACCTGTATCACGAGAGCGACTAACCTCTTGATCCGCACCTGATCTTCGCTTGTCTTCAGAAGGCAGGATCAGTGTCAGGCTAAGGTCAAAAAGTAAAGTCAAAGTGCCTATAGGGAGAGGGGATGAGGTTTAGCCCTGAGCCACACTCTTCAGAGGTTCAGGTGGAGGGCAAATTTGCAACTAAAAAGGAATAGAGGAAATGGAGTTTTTTCATGGAACCATGGAAAGTAAGGTTGCCATACCTTCGTTAAAATCAATTTCAAGGGCTTTTTAAAGACTTCCCAGGCAAATGGGATAGAAAGAAAAAACCCTGCATTTTAACACATCCTAGCCCCCTATAGCTATCTGTCAAGATTAATCAATTTGAGGTGGTATGTTTCAGGTTACTAGGAAATAGTCAAGGTCAAATAGACACAAAAAATAATTAATTAAATTATGAAGATAGTTATTAGTATAACTAATACAAAAATGGAACATTCCATGCCATATATTTCAGGATTTTAAGTAGCTGTAGGAACTCTGGGAAAGCAAAACCCTCATGTATCTGGGCTAATGGATCACACTCTTAACTCGTTGTTTGAGAATAGCAACAAAGTTTCATTCTCTTTCGATATTTTGAAAAAGTGGACAAGCAGCAACTTACACAAACAAAAGTCTTGAGAAGCTAATTACCATACAGGACTAACTAATGCTTGCTGAATGCAGTGCTGTTAATTTTAAAAAGCCATTACGTAAGGTAATGAATATGCGTAGACTCGGGGGGGGGGGGGGGGCAGTGGCTCAGCAAGCTTAGTGTTTACTCTGCTTTAAAAGGGTGCTGCTTGCATTTGGGCTCATTATAAGCTGCTCTGTATTCAGGGTAAAAGTAGGTTATAGTAATTCAAGGATTTCTGATGTATAGACTGAATCAGGGCAGTTATATAACCAGTATGTGCATTAGACTGCTGTAAATAAGTCTTCAGATTCATTTCTGACTGAGAGGACTGACCTACAGTTTACCTGGGTGGAAAACTACCAGCAGGAATTGGCCATATTTGCTAATCTTTTAATTACCTGTTTTCTCAGAGTGAGGATATGAAACTGTGTGAATGACTGAACTTTGTGATTTTGCTAAAATACCATGGCCCATGTATGGCTACCTAATTCTGCAAACAGCAGTCTATGGAAACAAACACAAATGTATATCCAGTGTGGTGGCAGAGGGACTTACACCCCAACAGTAGAAAGGGCAAGGCACCCTGTGGTAAGGTAAAAAAGGAAGGGAGGTGGACGTGTATGGGACTGGAGCTGTGGCTAAGTATGGCTGCCACGTCCACTACTCTGACAACTAATTTGCCCTAACATTTCAGCAAAAAGGTCAAGCAACCCTCTGCCCAAGTTTATGAATAGTGTAAGGGAGCTCAGGCTGACAGAGAGGAGAAACAGCGAACAAGGCAGGTAGAAGGTCTCTTCATTGACTTGGCTTAGAGAGCAGGGGGGAGGCTGCTCTTGTCAGTGTCCAGATGGGAGATGCTCTGTATCCTCTAAATCAGGAGTGGAGTTCTGACCTTATCTTATTCAACTGGGCCACTGGCTTAAGGCACTGAATCGTTCAGCTTGCACTCTCTAGTGCCTGCAGACTTCACAATGGGACACAGAAACACACACAAAAAACAAATTTATATATTCTTCCTGTATGCAGAACCCATAGCCTTAGGCATTATAATGCTTTTGGTCTTCCAGGATGTAAATAAATATACTTTCACACACTGCTTCATTTTCATATCCGAGGGGAGTTAATGCCATTCACAGACATCTTTCTGCTCATGAGGATACACAACACTGAGGTCACGGAAGTCTGGACAACAAGATAGTTCACAGTTCAAAGATAACAGGCTTTATCATGAGATGAAACGTATACTTTACTACAAACCATTTAATCAACTTAGTGGTTGGCCAGTGGTAATATCTAACAACACCAGTCATGGGTGTGAAAGATATGGACAGGGCATAGGACAATACTGACCAACCATTATTCCAATAGTAACAAATATAAACTTTGATGAAAACTACATAAAGAATTACCCTCATGTTTTGAAAAAGTCTGACTGAACTGGGAACTCAGTTATTCAGTTATGCACAAACAGACTTACACTTAAGACACAGCACGGGCTCTGCACATTAAGCTAAACGATTAATTTGACTAGAATCTCCTCCCACATGTGACTTCTTTACTGACTCTTGAGCTACACTAAAGGATCGCATGGCTCCAGAGTTACTCTTCCCTTACTCTTCTCCGGCCATTCACACCACGGTCCCTGTGAACACAGACAATTCCCTGAATGCTTTCTGTCCAGATGGGCCGAGCCGGCGACACTTGTTCAATTAAAGGCATGAGGGGAGACCTAACCACTTTATTATCTGCAAGCTGGCCCCACATTGATCAGCCTGACTGGGACCACTCACAGACTGGGTGACAGCTTAATCTGGGTACTGCACATGCACAAACGCAGTCTTTCACTTTTTACACACGCACTCACTGACATATGTCCCTGCCCACGCACACACACCACACACACACACACACTGATTCATATACTCAATCTAGATGTGGATATACTGTGGATTCTGCACAGGTGTAGGCGTCCATTTGTCTGCCTCATGTTAGCAAAAAAAGAAGAGGTTTTGGGGGATTGGATTGGTTTCAGTCATTGCAAACTGTCAAGCCATGAAAACAAATGATTTTATTTCTTCCGGTCTCCTAGTGGAGCCAGCAGAAATCTAATTGCTAGGGTAGATTTCAAGACCCAGTGTGAGGTACAAGCTTAATGACTACTTGAAGCATCAGGATTGTTCTGCAACTTGCTTTCTACATGTTCCTTTTGGTGTTCAGATGACTCAAACAATCCAACAACAAATCTCCCTGACTTATTGTAGGACATTAAATATAAATAAGGTACAGTTGATCCAATGAACATGTACGATGATTTTTAAAGAACAATTTTATAAACCAAAAATCCGAAGCAAAATCAGGATTATTCTGTATGATAGATTGACAAAGTAGATAGTGTGATAGTCAATCAAACTGAGGCTGAATTGAATGTGGAACCAGCTGAAGTGTGTCATCAGACACTTGAGAGAGAAGTAGATATACACACGTTCAAAATACAGGGGATCTTGGGGGGTCCAAGATCCCCTGTATTGACACTTGAGACTCCCTGAAAGGCTCAACAGCTAAAATATGGGGGGTCTCTGGCATACTATGCACAGTTATTACTTTTAGGATTAGGACACACTTTAAGGGTACCATAATTATGATCATCATCATAATGGACATAATCAATCATAATGATGAATTGGTGAACAACGGTGACACACAGCCGTTCTGCGGAACAACCAGAGCTAGTGAGGCCTGAGCATCAGAATGACGTTTGGATGTTGTTTAGCAGCCGACTGCAAGTGGCACTGTGCGCTATGGATGGACTTGAAGCGCCGGGTGCTTTTCCTCAGACTTGTTGGTCCTGTGACTGGGCCATTGGAGCTGTCCATGGTCCCTGGGTCCCTGCCCCTACTGCTTGACCTCGGGCTGAAGGCTGTTAAGCAATTATGCCTTGGGAACCCTAATGTCTAGCAGCGATCCTGCTGCCGCATTTCCTCCATTGTCACTTCCCAACTGACCTGCGCTCATATGAGTTAACAATAAACACCAACGAAGTTGCTCGAGTTTATGAGACACGCATTTAAAAATACATTGAAACACAAACACACACACACACACTCACACACTCACATCCTCACACACTCATTCTGTCGTAACGCCGCAGTGTTTGAAGCCCTGTTCATGCATAAACACATACATATGATTTATGCAGGTTTTTATAAAGATCTGCTCTGAGTTTCATTGATTGGAAAAAAGCTGAGGAGCAGAATCCCTTGTTGACCAGCGGACCCACCTGGATACTGTAAAGTACAATCTGAGTTTTTCAGCACACTCAGTCTATTCGTGTGGAGTGTCAAATTTATCAAAACATAATTGATGTTGTTTATTTATTGAATGCTTAATGTATGACATATATACACCAAGGTTAATACAGTGACAGTCAACAACAGTGACGTCCCTGCAGTCATTCCCGCCCGAAACACAAACAGACGTACATGTACACACTCAGATACAAATACACACACAGAGGGCTGAAAGGCCACGTGGTGTATACTAACACTTTGTAGATGACGGTGGCTTACTTGACAAAGTGAAACCATGGTCTAGCTGAACAGTCATTAACAGTGAATCCTAGTGAAGTATCTGGGCCATGTCTCCTCCTACTGAAACAGCCTGCTGCTTTGATGCCTCAGCTCTTGAGGTTCCCGCTAACCCCTCCTCTACCTCGCTCTATCCTTTGTCTCTTGTTTCCTATCTCTATCTATCCATTCCTAGCTCTCTGCAGTCCAAACCTTTGCTTTTCATCACTCATCTCCTTTCTCACCCTTACAACTTCTCCCCTCATTTCTACTTCTCCAGCTCCAAATGTTCACATGCTGACAAATCAAGTAGGCCAGGCCTAAGCCACTAGAGGAGAGCACTGAGAGTCTTTGGTATTAAAGCTCCTCCTCTGTGGTCCTCAGAGAATCAGAGACACCACAGATAAATAAATAACAGCGGTAGGGTGAAGAGGCTTTGTGGCAGCTGCTGAACAAATTCATGGGGATTCTGATAAGAACTCATCATAGCGGTTAGGCCACACTTACAGTGAACGGAAAACAATTGAGGAGCCTTGTCTGCAGAGACGTTACAATTCAAACATTTTCATCATAGATGTCTGGTTTGTTTAATGTAAACTAAGCTGTAACTTCACAGACTGTATTTAAGCACCCAGAGTTGACCTGATCATACACACTGCAGAGCAATGTGAAAACAGTATGAGTTCACACCAGTCCACAATGGAAGAAGATAAAGCTGTGTTTGCAGATGCAGAGTGGCAGCAGTTTGAATCCAGGACAGACTCATTTATCAGTGGTATTCATGGATAATGCTTAGTATATTTAAAAATAAAAAGTTATACAATGTGTATTTGTTAAGATGGCCATTTCCATTTCACATCAACTTATAAAAGCAAATTGGATACAGAAGATGAAAACACATATACATATATATATTATGTGACATAATGGCCTGTGTTCTGTAAACTGTAGCTTTCACACTGGTGTATAGCATGTATATAAAATAGCATCAGTTTAATGTGTTTTTTCCTCTGTGTCTCTTCAGTTGGTAATTGGTATGGCTTTAAAAACAAGAACATATTTTTTAAGAATCTGCTTTTTACTCACCATATGCAAATGGTGCTTAATGATGATGTGGATGGTAAGCAACATTTCTTTGATTACATTCTATGTAGTGTAGAATTTTCATAGTGGATTTTTAAGCCAACCAATAGAGAAAGATAAAAAAAAATTCAGTTCAGGACAAAGAACTAAATGTGTGGCTGTGCAGATTTGAGCGCAGAGCCTTCGTGAAAACCTAAATATCTGGCTGGTATCTAAAAACACTAAATCCTGAGCTTATGTCAAATTGTCAAACAAAACCTGTTATCTACATATGAGAAATGATTTGGAGTTTTTTTCCCCCCAGTCTATCTCTAAGGAACTTACCATACAGTTGGATATTAGAGACAGAATTAATGAGGCAAACATTGCGTACATCTGGATTCTCTAGTCAAACATTTTGTCAGGATGAGCCTAAAGATATTTTGGGGATTTGGGAGATGTGACTGTTTTCACAATTTGTATAATTTGTATACTGGATAAATTCCTTTTCTTCTCCTTGTCAGTTTAATGCTTTTTGCCCCTGCATAACCATTCTCAACAAAGGCTTATGTAGGTGGTCGACAAGGGTGCCAAGTTCAGCACTGACAGGTTTGGTAGGATGTTTGTCACTTTAAAGGAAAACACTTTTTTTTTTTGTTTTTCTTCCTCTGGGCATTTACTTCTACACTTTAATCTGCAACAAGAAACACCATGGTATAAATTAGAAATGTATCATTTCCATTCAGCTGTGTATGCATCAACTTATTTATTCCAAAGGTTAAGTTAAAGCTGAGGTGAGCTTTGATTACAATGCGTCTGTCATCATGGTATATCTGGTTTAAAGCCGTCTTATTACACAAGATATGAACAGATTATGACATGTGGAGGAGACACATATGCAGCTTTGTAGAGTATGTGAGAAGTTGTGTGTGTGTGTGTGTGGGGGGGTGGGGTTAAATGTGATGTATTTATTTATCTGCTGCTCATCCTCACAAGGTCAAAGGTCAGGATTTGCTACAGTGCTGCATTCCACCAGTTGGTAGGGATTCAGTGTCTTGCTAAAGGCGTTTCAACATCTTGAATCAAGTGTCTGCTTCTAAAAGGCTTAAACTTGGATGAAAGGCATTGCTTGATTGCCTTCATGTCACTGCACAGTGTTCTAGACCAGCAGTAAACACTGTTACACAGCCAAAATGCTTCAGCTTGCTTTGATTTCCCCCTGAGATTAGGGTTAAATGCTATTTGTTTATGCAATAAAAGCCAGTAATCAGTAGTGGCCAATGCCATGTACCTTATCAACCATTTATGCACACAAACTTATCTGTGTTTAATCTCTATGTTTAGATCCCACCACATGTAAAAGGTTTCTGAATTTAACTTGAAAATAAATAAAGGCGATGACTAAAAGAAACCCAATGAAGTAAAGAATTAAGGCACCGCCAAGAAAGAAAGCAAAGGACAAATTAAACAATAGCAAAAAAGTGAGATGCTGATTGCAAGAGACGAAAAAGTGACAAGAGATGGGAAAGGGAGAAACAAAGGGGAGGATTTGGTAAGAGAAAAAAACTTTCTCCAATCTACCCTCCTTGAATCCCAAACTAATATCATTTTACATTCAGGCGGCGGGAGGTAGGTCCTCAGTGGCAAAACAAGCTTACTCAAGTGTTACAATTTTCCCATTATGAAAGGGAGGGAGGGATGAGATGAGAATAGCTGTATTCCCCAAACGCCTTGTTTTATTGGTCACTCTTATTCATCTCACCGGGCTATTGATCTCCATTTTACCAGACCATTTCTCTCTGCACTGCCTCCATGCCACCAACAGCCCTTCATACATAATAGTAGGCGTGCTAAATGAATGTTTGACAATAAATAAAGGCCTAGCTGAAACGAGACAGCTGAAACAAATGCTCACCTGGTGAATGCATCAGCTTCTCTTTGAGAACATTTGCAATTTGGACTGAGAGTCAGGTGGTGAAATAGAATTTTCGGTTGGTATTACACATCAGAGGAGTTAAGGCTCCGACAAGTTACAGTGATGGCAAAACACACATAACCTCATATGCATGTGTCATACATTTGTGCAAAAAGAGCTTCACATTCTTTCGTGTCTTGAGAAGAACCCATTTACACACAAATGATGCATGCACTCACGTACAAGAAAGACAAATGTGGCGGTAACCACTTGCCTCAACCTTTTGGCTTCGCGGACAGATGGGAGTGAGAGTGAGTGCAAGTGCTTTTATTTTCTTAGTACTGGCTGTCGGGTCGGGGACGGGCAGGAGATGGACTTTTTTGCTGGGCTCTGCCCAAATGCAATCTCTCACAGTGTCACCTGGCCAGCTTGGACCCTTAGCTTTACAGTCAGTGGCATTACATGGCATAATTGAATTCAGAAAAGGATGCAGGTGCACAACAGGAGTGTTGTGACACAAATAATAACAGGTTTGGTGGAGAAGGAAAATAAATGTGAAGCAATGACTCTTTGCTTGAACTATGGATAAATCTGGTTATGAAAGTGTTCGTTGTTGTCAGGAGAATAAACAGATGAGTGTTAGCTTCAGCAGTCCTGTCTGGTCACACAAAGGCAACAATCACCTACTTTGTAAATGAGCTACTATGATCTCTTATAATAGTGTCAAACATTAGGAGCCACCGAAGGAACAAGGTTAAGCCTTTATTAAGGACCTACCACTTGTGTCTAAGGTGCTGTATTTGAATGTATTTCCATAAGAGGGCAACCCTATTATGTTTTATAGCTCTAATTTTTATTTCACCATATTAGGTATACAGTGTGGGCGTTTAAGAAACCTGGTTTAGCCTGTTAGTCCTTTGTATGCCATTAGCTCACTTAACAGCACACTGATGCTGGTACTGAGTGCTTCCTCCCTCTGCTCTTTATGCAGCATCAGTTCTTCTTGGCATAGATTCCACAAGATGTTAGAAACATCCCTCTGAGATTCTACTCCATATTAACATGAATGCACCACATCATTTCTGCTGTACGCTCATGCTGCCAATCTCCTGTTCTACCACATTGCAGAGCTTTTATTTTAGATTGAGCTCTGTATCACACTGACTTATATGAAGTATTATAGAGTATTAGCGAATTGTACAAGTGTACATGTACTGATATATTTTAGCGTCTCTGTCACCTTCAGCTGGCCATTCTCCTCTGACCTTTGTTATCAACAAGGATTTTATTTTTACAGCAGCTCACTTGTTGTCAAGTGTTTTCTACAAATCAGCAGTTTCAGAAATCCTCTAACAAACCCATCTGTCCCCAACAAGCATGCCATGGTCAAAGTCACATGCACAGATAATTTGTTCCCCCCTATTCTGACATTTTATGTGAACATTCACTTGACCCACTTTCTCTATTATGTTACAAACTATTTATTCTAATCAGTGTTGTAAATACTGTTATTAAGATGATTTTCTCAGTCACACGCAGCATCTATTGCATTTGTGTCTGTCCTGGGAGAGGGATCTCTCCTCTCATGTGGCTCTTTCTGAGGTATCTCAATTTGTTTTTGTTTTTTTGGGGGTAGTTTTTCTTTGCTCTTGTTTAGGGTTAAGGATAGTGGATGTCGCACCTTGTAAAGCACTATGTTTCAAACAGTGATTCCTTAATATAGGCTGTACAAATCAAATTTTAATGATTGATTAACGAAAGCTCCTGACCTATATATAAGTTTGATTTTATGCACGGTTGATAATTGTGAGCATAGCGGTGTACAGGTGTGCCACATAAAGTGCTTTGTGAGTGTGTCCACTCTATATATCCTTTAATTAGCTAAAGGTGCATTTCATAACTTCTTATAGAGGCGTCCTGCCAGTAAGCCTCTTAGCAAGAACCTATACATTAATCTAGCAGGAGAGGGATGAAGGTGATGACAAAGGGAGGGCAGAAAAAAAGTAGGAGGAATTGTTGAGAGGGAAAGGATGAGAGAGATTTAAAAAAGGTACAGATAGATGGCCAGGAGACAAGACAGTGATTGATGAGACGGGGATAAAGCCTAAAGATGGGTGAAGGGATAAGAGAAGAGGAAGAGAGCAAAACATCATTGAATGATCGATGGGTGGATCAAAAACAGGAAGAGGATTACCACCACTGTATCCCTGACCGGGCATAAATTAGCTGGTGCAGACAACAAAGCGAGTGATGAGGCAATATAAACTCCAAATACCTCACAACCCCAAGGTCCACTGGGAAATGATTAAAAAGTCTGTCTTTGTTTTTAATCCTATTTCAAAAGCAACAATGGTACGGACGTGCACAACAAATGTTCGTTTTGCACACAGAGGCAAGAAGTACTTTGATGAGAGAGTTCAAATCTCTCCCAAAGCTCCTTGTGGTATGTCATGGTAATATAGGAAAAGTGCTCAGGTTACAGTTTTTGTGTTGTAAATTTGAGAAATATAATAAACTCAAAGATCGTTGACTTCAAAACATTTTGAAGAATATGCTAAAGTAAAAATTGTCAATCATCGGCTAGTTAAAAGTGAGTGATTCAACAAAAACTAACCCAGAAAGCAATCTAAATAGCTTAACTATGGAAAACAAAATGTACACTATAGTTGTCAAATACAGGCTTAAGTAGGGAATATGTAGCAATTTCAAAGTTTGACAGAGCTGTACTAGACTTGAAAAGAGAAAATAAAGAGGAATCTCAAGCAGAGCAGCACAATCTGGCACATGCAATCCTCTCCTTCACACACAAACACTACACCCCACCATAGCTCTGGGCCATGCATTGTCCAATCCATTTCTCTCTCCATCATGGCAAACAATATTGCCTAAGGCCATGCATGTTGACACTGAAGCATCTGGAGTTGCTCACAAGTGGACGCCCACTCCATCCCCTTAGACTTGGTTATCACAAAGCAGAAAAATAGAAAGAGAGAGGAAAGAATAAAAAAATAATCAGAGCTCTGTGGGGTGAAATTATCGTCTTGTCAGAACAGGCATGGCTGGACTTTGGCTCTTCGAGGACCCGGGGACGCATAATCTCCCGGCAACATCTGGCAGTAGCTGGGCAGGCAGAGGGAACATCAAGGCATCCTGCTGTCCAAAGGCTCTTGAGCAATTTCAGAGCTGACGAAAGAAGTCATTCAGCTCTGTGCCACCCTTTCCATCCCCGGTAATTTTTTTTCCATTCAATGAGGTTACTGTGTGAATATGTGCTTGCTTATATAAAACCCATTCTCTTCAATCGGACG
Organism: Platichthys flesus; assembly: GCF_949316205.1. Taxonomy (NCBI): domain Eukaryota; kingdom Metazoa; phylum Chordata; class Actinopteri; order Pleuronectiformes; family Pleuronectidae; genus Platichthys; species Platichthys flesus. Next base: position 3,842,507 of record NC_084968.1, read on the forward strand.
TGAGTAGAATGTTTGCCAGCAATCTTCCGCAATGGATTCCTTTATTTGAACACTGGAAATCTCCCGTGCGTTCAATGAAAACTGAAGTTAAGCTTTAGTGATCTGAAAGAACGGACAAATGGTTTTGTTACGCAATGCTATTATATAAATAAATGCCTTATAGTTCTTCAATTGCTATAGCGATGTACCATTTATTGGCAAGACCAGAACCTTTTGCATTACCCAGGTGGTGAGCCTTTTCGCCAATGGAATTCAAAATAACAACAGCAGCTGGAGTTTGAATAAGGATCATGTACATGCACCGTTTGTTCCAGAAACAATCAAATCTAGGTTAATACCACAATGACATCAGTAGATTTAATATTTGCTTCAAACTCTTGTGTTTTCGCCTTCTGTTGCCTTGATGCAGACACATTTGGAAAACACTACATTTTTTGGTCAATGATTCTATTCTACTTATCTCTCCTGAGCAAATAAGAACAAAATCCATAATCTTGTTTGGATGATCCAAAGTAATCTACTATAACTACAGACCCCTCTCAAATCTATAATCCGATATCTCTGGCAAATATCAAACTCCATTTATTTTTTTTACGCTGGGGGAAAAGAAAAAAAATGTTACTGCCCTCCCCGCGGATGAGATTAAGTTGAAGGTCTGCCTGGCTCGGAGAGAAAAGATCATTAGCCTTGATCAGATTGATTAAGATCAGCGTGGCCAGCTCGGAACATCCCTCACCCAAACACAGCAGTGGGTCACTAAATCTATCAGCCAGTCTCCGGGGCCAGCAACACTGTCCACGGTTAGATTTGATCTGTTACTATCCAATTGTATAACAGTCATTTTTCTCTCAGCCATGTCCATGGTCATAGTCTGTCAGACCATCAGCTGAAGTTAAATTAAAATGACTATTCTTCAGCATATGAAAGAACAGCATTTTACTGCCTTAGTTTGTTAGTATTTCATTACTCTTTCTTCTTTGGTATCTAGTCTTTCTTGTCACAATTCAGTTCAGTAAGATTTAAAATGCCTTGCACAATGGCACTTTACCAACAGTTTGCTACCAACAGATCCAAGTAGTTGAAATGGCTACTTGAGGTCACAACCCCCTTCGCCTAAGCTACGACTGCAATCAGCACGTCGTGACATTTCTTTAATAACCTCCACGGGAAACTGCTGCTACATACACTGGAGTTTACATAATGAAACTATACATCACACGTGCAGTCATCCAGGGAAAGGACATGCTTGGCGGTACGCAGATGGAAGCGTGTGGATAGCTCACCGGTAAAAACAGGTCAGTGTTGCAAGCAGATCGTCAATCAAGGTCCTACAGTGGGGGAGCCAGGGCCACCAGCCACCTTCCAGGGCCACCAGCCTCCCCGGGGTGTTTCTACATATTTCTGCATCATCAATCTCAACCAACCTTTGACTACACGGTCACTGACACTTATTAGACCAAATCCGGTCACAGGCTAACCCTAAAAATAGAAATATGGAAAAAACTGCAGGTACAATCTCTGGATTTGGAATCAGAGACAATGAGCCACTAAATATAAATAAATATATATATAAATATATTGAGCTATGTCTTGTTGATACACAACACTCTGGGAACTGGAAACACAGCTTGTATATGTATTTAGGATTTGTGTATCTTCACATTAGAATATTCCACATTGGAATGTGTTTTTTGTGTCAAAATTAATGAAATAAAATATAAGGCTTCAGATCAGCTTTAATACTCACTTTCACATTAGTGTTATGACGTCACTGAAGAAAACAGGTAGAGCCCTGCACCTGTCCCCCTCTCAAAGTGCTGGGAGCACACAGTCAACCCTGTAGCACCCCTTGTTGTAAAATTACAACGTTACCTTTAACCATCCTAAAAAACAATCTGGCTTTTTTTTTCTTGTTTTTTTACCACATTTACATAGTCATTGGGTCCTATTGTTCAGTCTCACAATGTTATTGGATCGTATATTTGTTTATAAGTCACGCCTTCTGGCCATGAACTCACACAACCTCTCAAGGTTTCCTTCGAACAACATCTATTGGTTTCATTGGACTGGATTCATCAGATGCATGTAAGTAAAATGTCTTTTATATTTTTTTTGGTTGTTATTATAATGTCTAGAGCATGTACATATGTAGTTAGTGTGGAATAGATGCATCAAATTTCTTTTAGAGCTTATTATATAATTGTTGCAATTATACAACACTGGGTGAATGTGGTAGTCAAAATAGCTGGCTTGTTGCAGTGGGCTCAAACAGGTTGTGTTCCCTCCACTACACCACTGCCTGAAACAGAGTATTTTCTTTATACATGGATAGTATACATTCTACCCTTGTGTTGTGTTCTGGTCAAATTTGAGTGATTTAAAAGTTTTATCTCTAAAAAATGTAGTTAATTTGATCAGCCTGACCTAAAATTCCATGACTTTGTCCATGGAACCATTCAGTTCTGGGGACAGGAATGTTCCTGAATGTGGGGTGTGGATGTAAGTGGGGGGATGCATGTTTTTCTTTTAGTATGATAATTAGAGCCATTAAACCATTTACATTCACATTTACATTTAGCAGACGCTTTTATCCAAAGCGACTTACCAGGCAGACAGTATTGTCTGCATGGAAAACATTTCTACCCTGAGCACTTGGTCCACCACCCTATCTATTCCTTCAGGTTATGTACTACAATATATAAAACATATATTCATGTTAATTAATTGATATTTTATTTTCAGAATGCCACCAGCAAGGAGAGAGCCGCGATACACGGTGCAGGATGTTATTGACCTGGTCCAAAATGGAGAGAGTGAGGTTGAGATTGAAATCAGTGACACAGATGAGAGTGATGAAGACTCTGATGAAGATGTCTGTAAATAAGTGGACAAAGAAAACCAACCACCCATGGTCTGTCCAGCTGATAATAACGTGGACATCGAGCCAAAAACAAGGAAAAACACCATGCCCTGTGACAGGTATCGCTGGCTGAAAAAAAGATTTCATCAGTCCCAACACAGATTTTTCTGGTCTGGATATCAGGAAAAGACATCCCTGCCCATATTATTTGTTACTTTAATACAACGTACAAAAGTACTTTTTTTGAGAGTCTAGTTTAACTTCTGGAGTCTGGTGAAAAACTACAGAGGACGACCTAGTCCCTTGTTAGTGGTGACCTACCCTTCCATGAGTAGGTCATTCCTCTTCTTCCCCTTCCTCTGCTCCACTCCACCTCCTATTTCTAACAAACAAGGCTTTCTTGCCCCTCACCTCACTCCTAATCAGTCTAGGAGCGCTAATCTGTCAAGCACTGTTGCCAAGAATCGTAGGTATGCCACCATTTATTGCTATTCCCAACCTTCCCCCTGACATTTTCTCATCAAGGGCCTCAGTGGTACTGACTTGGGACATGGCTACAAGGGCGTGCTCACACACACACACAGACACACACACAAACACATAAACAAACACACATAAACTGTCTTTACAAGAGACTTGCATTTCTCATGAAGGAACAAGCTGAGAAAATGCCAGCTGCAAGTGTACACCTTCTACACATCAAGCTGAGAGCAGGATTTAAATAAAACTCACTGAGTTAGTTGATCACAATGAAATGTTACTATGATATATGATTCCATATTTCCAAAATGCCACAAGATAAACAGCTAATGCACCGTATAAAAGACTGAAAGACAACTGGCATTTAAGATTTCAGCTTTGAAAGAAAACCTGGTGGAAGAGGGTGTTTGTTTTAGTGATTTCCCCTGCCGGTTCAGGCTGTGTGATAGGTAATCCATCATCTCAGACTCAGAGAGGAGAAAATGCAACTCAAAAACATGCAAACACACTCATATACCCCGACAACGCGTGGCCACGCAGAGCAGAGATCCAAAATAACCTGTTTCTCTTAAGTGTGACAAACAGAAAACAAAAGGTGAATCTCTTCCAGATCAGAGCAGAGTGGAGAGAGACAGGAGCCTGCAGACAGACAAGCTTAAGCTGATCTATCCATCAAGGCACGCAACATCCAGCACAAGGTTAGTGCCTGGCCCAAGGGCTAATGAGGCCCCTCAGGGGCCCCCACTTGCAGCCCTAGTTCACTGTTGTTGGATACAGGACAGGGAGGAAAGCAGGAAGACAGCATCTCAAAATCACCATGTCATATCTGGTTAGCTTTGAAAAAACCTTTTTGACTGGAAATTTGGCTCGAGATAGCCAAGACATCTTGACAAGTTTATGTGAATTATGCTGCCATATGCTTATATCTATAGAAATAATAAAAAAAGTCAAAACAAAACCAAAATAAAAAGGACAAGAATAAATAAACAAGATTAAACAGGGATGATTTTGGTTGTAAAGCCATTGCTTTTGTCTTATTCGGAAACTATAATTTAGGCCCCCTAAAAGTCACTTATAACCGCAGTCCAAACTGACAATGCCCCTCCCTGGAGGGAGGGCAGAAAAGGCATTCATAAGCAGCCAGCATCAGAATCCATGACAGCATTAAGGGAAGCCATCAGAGGGCCTGAGGAGGAAAGCATCTGTCTTACCTTCAACAGCATACTCTTCAGCTTCAGGGGAGGGTCCGACAGGAGTGCATGGAAAGAGACAGAGAACAGAGTCATTAGTTGGTTACTTCTTCCTCAAAAAACTGTCTTTCAATGTTATCTTCAAAGAAAACCTTCACAAGATCAAATCTAAATAAAGACTTGAGGTCTTGGAGCCTCAACAGCAAAGCAAAATAAAGTCTACTCCCATGAATATTTAATCTGACGTCTGTTGTCTGACTTTCCTAAAATTCTGTGACTGTTCCAATAATCCATCTAACACATATTTCTCTATTTGAAAAATACCAGACAAGAGGGTTGAGGACCAGCATTCCATAGCCACACTACCCCCCCCCCCCCCCCACACCCTAAGGAGCAGGAGGCTTCAGTCAAAGAGGATCCCCGACTGAGAGAGGGCGACTCTCACACACTTCACTCCTGCTAATGATTCAGTGAGGGGGAGTCTAGAGATGAGGCTCAACCAGGACGCTTAACATAAAAATGCTACCCTACAGCAGCAGAGGCCAGCCTGCAATGCTAGAATATAAAACTGCTGCCACCTAGCACTCTAGGAACCCCATGTTGGAAGATGAGGCACAGCCGGAGAATGTAAAGCAGCCAGGAGCTTTGCATCCCAGAGGAAAACTTGGCATTTTGATCTGCTGGGACCTGGGTCTTCGTGCTTTGCTGCTGTGATGAGTAGTAGCATGGTCAATAGACAAATGTGATGATACTGAGCTGGTTCATTGTTTTTGCATGCTACAGCTTTTCGGTCAGAATAATAACAGAAACAGTGGAAGCATACAGTGTCGTCACAGGCTTTTGTGCCACAGCAGCACACAATTTATGGAAAACTGTGAGGTCAAAATATACTACATTTTAGAGTTGGAAAGGGCAAATCTATTTTTCATATATGGTGCATATGCTGCTTGTGAGTTGGGAAGCCTAGACAGTTAGAGTTGCTTTTAACATTAAGATTTGATGATAACGGCGGCCATTTAAAAGTAAGAAACACACCATTTGGCCCCCTGAGGAGTAAGAAAAGCGGATATCCCACAACACACCAGTGGTGTTCTTGAAATAAGGGATTCTCTTGAACGCACCCTCTGCATGAAGAGAATCGCTGGTGTGCTTTGGAATTCAGTACTACTATCGACCTCTATAAAAGCATTTTCAAAGTGTTTTGAGCACAAACAATAGTTATTAGAAATCACAAGGTTGATAAATAATGACACCAGGAGGAAAAGATAAAAACTCTCGGATGACCCCCTAGATATGACGACGCAAAACATTATCAGTCAAGGGCATTTAAGAAAGACGAGAAATGTTGACGAGTCAAGGCAATTGTCACCAGTGATGCTATTAACCATAAAGACATCAACATTGATAATAACTGAAGCCCTCTGCAAGTGTTCGAGTTTGGTGTGGTGTATTCAAACAGCAGAAAGGAACCAGCAGGCTTATCGGTGCATCTGCACAGCTTAAAGCATGGGGACTGCGTTTGTCTCATGTGGAGGAGACGTTGTTTATATAATCACTGGCCATGACTGCCTTTCCCTCATTTCATTTCTGATCATCGTCCATCATCCTTTTTTTTCATTGTCCTCTCTCATATCCTCCCATCTCTCTCTTTCTCTCTCTATCCAAAGCTGGAGCAGAGGATGTTTGATGTACAGTAGAGGGTTTTTTTACATCATCATCGGCCATGACTCTGTATTTCCCCTCCATTCATCTCTCCACAAAGTCCCTCATACCCTCTTTCTTTGTACTCCCTCTGTCTTGCAGTCAAAACTCAGCCTCATGGAAGTCCATATTTCATTAAAAAAGAGGGACACCGCTTTGAGGAAACAGACAAATAGGGTTTTTAAATGCTCTGTAACACTAAAATGTATTTATAGACTGACCTGGATTTTGATTTTCTATAAATTAAATGCATGGGGAGTAGCCCTCAGCAGACTCTCCTTTGCACCTAGAGTGTGTCAACAAATCACATTCAAGCTCTCAAACTTTCATCTGCACTTGTGTTGCATCCCCCATTTTGCACTTAAAAGATACTCCTTGTCTGTTGAGGACATTAAGAATGATCTGTCAAGAGGCCCCACTATAAGATTTAGTAAGCGCCGCTAATTGTTAAATCCATATCATTTTGAGGTTGAGTCTGACTTGAAATATAATCCTTTTGAGCAAGCATTCTTTCTCCCTGGAAATAGTTCTGAAATCTAGCCTTAAGGATGAAATAAGATTTCAGTCAGACGCTTGCTAGGTTATGCCCCACCCTTTGGAGCATGTCCCTTTCATGCCATTGATAGTTTCCAATAGTCTTTACCACCCATTATCTTTATCCCAGAGCTGTTTTTATTATGGTCTATCCCACATAGCCTTAGGCGTTCAGCTCCACTGGGATCTTAGTCTTTTGACTGCACTTTGTGATTCATATGGGAGCATGGAGAAAGAATGAAAATGCTCAAAAGCTTTTCTGTGTACTATAAGAGATGTCCCTGTTTAAAAAAGAGGCTCATAGCCGTATATTTCTGGGATAAAAAAAGAGGAATACACATTACTTATTGTAACCTTTTTCACCCAATCCAAGACTAACAAGACCTCTATAAGGGTGAAATGTAGACTTAAACTTGTGTTAAACCGACAGCAAGTCAAATGTGTCATTTCTTTCGGATATATCTCTAATTTACTGTGCAAAACCTCCAGCGATAAACGCGATAAAATTGTGTAAATTAAGCGAGAAGGCAGTCATGGGATATGAAAGAGCAGAAATCAGACATGGGCTGCAACAAAAATAAATAAGCAAATAAATACCAAAGTAAAATTCAGATGGAAGCTCTAAAGAAACTGGATTTCTACACCAATGAATCCCTGCAGGCTTTGGAGGCAAATGAGAGACTTTTCAGACCTAATCCTCACCAAGCTAACTAAAGGATTACAGAGGGGAGAAAAAGCACGGCTGCATTGAAAAACACTCTCCTCTCTATCACTATCATCCCATTTCCTCACATGTGAAGGGAGCTTCACAATTAACTGCTGGTTAGATAGACAAAGGGCATGAGGAGGCATACGGTTCAACATGTACAACAGTCTGATATAAATCAGTATAATTGTGAAAACATCATACTTGAACTGCATGTAAATACAAGTAAATGAATTAAGGAGCTATAATTAAAAATATATATATATTTACACAAGAAAATCTTATATAAAATAATATTGTTATGTGTAAATAGTATAGTATAGTTATACTATTTTGTGACTGTTGACGCCCTGTTGTCAAAAATAATCTTTATTTTTGTAAAATTTGCATAACAGATAAAGGACTGAAGCATTGATCAATCGAGCCTTTGTTAGGTCGGAAACATTACAGGTATGACAATATATGAGGAGCATCATTGTATTATCATATTATTTTTCTTGAAAGTAAATAACGCATCATTGATTAGATAAATGACATATTCTTGGTATAGTCACATGATATACTGTGTTCCGATACTCTCAAAATGACAACTTAAGTGTTAACGTTTCTGAAACGTTTGAAAAAACAACTATTTGGAGGGTTGCTCTCAGAGGAAGTGGTTGGTTTTGCATGAGAAAAATGGTATTGTTTGAATATTTCCATCATACCAATACGTGTAAACACATTTGTCTGGTTGGCTCATGTTTCTGTCTGTTTTCCAGCTGCAGTGTAGCTAACCTGGGGTTTGTAGCTGAAATGTATCATAAAGCAAACACACCACCAGAGTGGACACCAGGGCAGAACACAGCACAACATTTTCTTTGGATCTGTACACAGCACATTACCCAAACAACACTGGGCTGGAGTGAGAGTGGGCTGTTTGTGATTTTTGGCCAACAGCTGAAAACACATAGGCGTCACAGCGCTGTAAACAACACACTGGCTCTTTTGATTTCTTCAGCATAACTTGTATTGACTTCTACATAATGCACAGTGTAGCCACATAAAGGGACAGTTGATTCCAAAACTTTGTAAAATCCATGAGGACGGCCTTTTATTCTAAACTTCAAATACAGACCGTTATTTGACATTGTCCCCATCTTGTGAGTTAGTCTAGTTGCACTGGAAAGACTTTTAAAGTATATTATGTTGGCCAGCGCAGTGTCACTCAGGAAAGTGTGATTTCAAAAAGCAAGAAGGAGAAAAGGAGAGAGACAGAGAAAAGGCAGTTTCCATCCAAGGCTGTTTGACATGTCCTCAGACAGGCACGGAGGAAAAGAAATGACAACATTAGTGAGTAACAGAGATGGAGTGCACACAGAGAGGAGAGGCAGATGGAGAGAAACGTACACGGAAATACCCCAACCCCCCCCCCCCCCCCCCACACACACACACACACACAGACACACAGACAAACTCCCTATTGGCCCCCTTCCCCTCGCTCTTTACATTCTAATCAGAGGGAAGATTTGTCCTGAGCTCGCCCACATTGTCCGAAACTTTCTCTCTGAGTGACAAGTTAATCCGCACGACATGGCCTTTGCAGATCCCATACCGAATCTCGACAGCGAAACACACAACTTTCGCCCGACAAATTTGGAAATGTAGTTGAGGCTTTTCTAATCATGATAAAGCAAAATAGAAAATAAACAAATTGACTGATTATATTGCAACAGCACAACAAATACAGTATTCCTCATTTAATGCAGAATGTCAGGAAGGGAAAGAGATAACTGGGGTAAAATGGAAGGGATTAGAGAGATGCAACATTTAACACGTACAGTTGCAATCAGAAATATTCAACCCCCCAAAGATTTTAAGGATTTATCAATTAAAGTAGACAGAATCTTGTTCTTTGATCAAAATTGTGCTTCGGATGCCTTCTTTATGAGTTGAGTGATACAGAAAATCAACACGGAAAATGCATGATGTAGTATTTGTGTGTAGCAGTATATTTTGTTAACCATGTCACAATTATTCAACCCCTATATAATATAGCTTTGGGAACTCTATACTGATCCTTCATTTGCTTCAGCTGTGATGCATATATAAACCCCACCCATGAAGGTATTCAAGGTGAGTTGCAATCATGGGAAAGACAAAGGAGCTTACACAAAAGCTGAGAGAGGAGATTATTTCATCACACCTGAAAGGCCTTGGGTAGAAGAATTATAAAAATTATATTCTAAGAGACACAATTGGGAACATTATAAGGAAGTTTACAACTGATGGAGCAGCTTCAAACATGCCTGGCCATGGAAGAAAGCCCAGCATTTCATCAAGGACCCTCAGCAACTTAGTCAGAACAACTCAGATAAACTCCTGTGTGACTACAAGACACCTACAGGATGACCTGATGAAGGCTGGTACAAGTGCTGCAGTGGCAACTATAAGACATGCACTGAATAAAAAAGGACTTAATGGCCGGCTCCAACACGCACTCAGCTCTTGACCACAAGCAACATCAAAAGTCGACTAGAATATGTCAGGAGGAATTTGGATAAGCCTACAGAGTTTTGGGTGACAGTTCTATGGACTGATGAAACCAAACTGGAACTGTTTGAACGTATGGACCAGCGGTATGTCTGGCGTGTGAAAGGCCAGGCTTATGACCAGAACAATACCATCCCCACAGTCCAGCATGGAGGTTGGTCAAAGATGATATTGGGCTGTTTTTCTGCGGCAGGAACTAGCAATCTTTATTGTGTACATGGCATCATGGATTCACAGAAATACCAGGCCATTTTAAAGAGGAATGTGATTCCTTTTGTTGACAAATTAAACCTTGGTGATCATTGGACTTTCCAGCAAGACAAGGATCCAAAGCAAAATCTCCAAGTCCAGCTTGGTTGAGAAAAAGATCCTGGAACGTCCTGGAGTTGCATTCACAGACACCAGATTCAAATTTGATTGAAAATCTTTGGTGGGATTTAAAGAAGGCAGCTGCAGCATTGAAGCCATCAAACATCACTGATCTAGAGGCTTTTGCACTTGAAAAATGGGCAAAGATTCCAATCGAGAGGTGTAAGAAGCTTGTCCGCACTAACCGAAAACATTTTTAGAAGTTATAAAAGCTACAGGATGCGCCACAAAGTACTGAAGCTGGGGGGTTTAATAATACTGCACATGCACATGTGTTGAAAGAGTTACATTTTTCATTTGAACTTCAAAGTTAAGTCAACTTCTGTTGTCAAAATAACTAAAATACGCATCAATAAATATCTTTTGTTGTTTGATGAGGTTTTTTTGTCATTTATTGTCATTATCTGTCATCCACATCACTATAATGTCAACATATTTGCACATAATGCTAAAGGCATATACCTATCATTTGCATAATACAATCTTAGATTTTCTCATATTTCCTATTTTTATATATTTTTGCTCTCAACTGAACAAGAGGTGCTTTTTATTAGTCTGAAAATCGGTTAACAGAGAACCTGGGGCAAGCTCTGCCAAGGAGCAGACTGACAAAAGTTAAATAAGTAAAGTAAAGTTAAGTTGATAAAAGCCTGTGGTTCTCAAAAACCTTGTGGACAGACTTTACATTTGGTGGAAAGGTTAAGCCATGAGCCAAGGAGTAAGTTGTTATTTTTGTTGGTGCAGATCAAGATTCAGATGTAGACAGTAAGTATGAACCTGTCATTGGTGGTTCATTCGTAAAAACACTGTCTGCCTATTACTGGTTTTCCTCTTTGCTACCGGAAACAACCTTGCACAGTGGTGACTCATAAAGCAAATGCAGGTTTCCGAGGGAGGTCAGGAGGAGGTAATAACTTAAGATATATTAATGGGTACGTGTCTCTTCTGCCAATGTCATAACAGCTCAGCGAGTTAAAGTCCTAGGATGTAGGTAAAGGCAAAGGTTAAAGTATATCAGGGACATTGGACCGGGGTCATCATAGACAAGGTCAGACAGAAATAAACTGAGATAATGAGAGACAGGAAGATACTGTGAGGTTGTATGTACACTAAAGGTGGAGATAAAACCTTTCTTTGCTGTTAGGCGAATGAATGAACAGAACAGAATCCAAACAGTTTAAATGACACAAAGGCTAATTAGGTAAGAGAAGATCACTTGTCGACTACTAGGGAGAGGCAGGAGGCGAGGATATGCAGAAGGACAGCAGAGAAAGACAATTTGATAATACTCAGATAAAATATGGGAGTGGAGGTGGGGCACTTATCAAAAACAGGTGATTTAGTGGACGAGGTCAAACCCAGCATGAAATTGTGTTCGACTTAAAGACAACCTACCGTAAAGATATGGACGGCACAATAAAGTTTGTAAGATGACTGGATTTAAAAAGATGTGCTCGATTATCTCTCCTGTGGGTGTCAGGTGATTGGCACAAAGCAAAGTGTGACAAAACTCAGAACTGATAAGCAAAACACTCCTCAGAGGCACGGCAGAGAGTTATCTGACTCTTTTATCTGTCCACTATTTAAAGTCTTTTCAACTTTTTTTCACTTTGAACAAGAATGGATTGCGGCGAAAATGCTTTACGTGAAGAGAAGAACATGAGCTTGATAACTGTAGATATACGGAATCAGACTTTTTGCAGACAGCAAGAAGCAGCACTTACAAAAAAAAATCATTATTGATTATATTTGAAATACATAGGATTTTTAAATGCAGGTAGCGTCAAATAAAAAAAAAATGGCAGGTACTAAATTGTGTGTGTATGTGCTTTAGCATGTGTGTATGCAAAGCCTGGTGTATCTTTCACCAGTCAAGCATTGTTCTGGCAGGGCTGCTTTCCTCTCCAGTAGGCCCCTTGAGCCTTGCAGACTTAATGACATTTGATTTTTCAACTCTGCTGATTTTTCACTACATTTAACCGTGATTTTCAAACTCCATTGAAGTTGGTATTAATATAATTCACATGTCACCGCATAAAAATTCTAAAGCAATGACCAGTTCTCAGTTAGCGAACGGATATTCACTGCAGGATGAGCTGGAATTCATACCACTCTTATCTCACAAAGAGATGCCATTCATCACCGACTAACTTTGCTAGATTGTTGGATTAACAAAAAGCAAACTGCACCCACTATACACTTTTCATTACTCCATGCAGGCAATAATGCTGGAGGTCACACATGGTAGCAGAAACAAAAACAAGCAACAGCTGAGAGTGGTTTCTTCTGGTGGAAAAAAACCTGAAAGCTGAGGTACACAATCCAAACAAAGCATGTCTTGTGGCTGCCTGGAACTCTGGGCTATTAAGTTTGCTGTCAGTGGTGCTTTTCTGCTATTTTCTACAACGCAATGAGTTTCTCCCTGGATGGCAACTCAACACTGATGAAAAATGGCAGCTATAGTCGGCTCTAGCAAGCCTTTACTCTTTATTTAAAAGTGTTTGAAATCCAAACCTGACTGCTGGCATTTCGTATTGAGTTTTATTTTTCTATTAAGGTGTATTCTAGCTGTGTTGGAAGTATCTTAATGTGGCATCGTGTCAAAATACTTGACAAACAGCAGATGTGATATGTTAAAGGATGCTTTTAGATTGGACACATTAGGTAATCCCAAACATTCTGGGTAAGAGTGACATTTATTCTCCCAAAATACACACTATGTTCTCTCGACAAATCTGACTTTTCATAAACATTTGAAATGATTTCTTGTCTTCCAACTAATCCCTGTTCAAGGTGACCTAAAAGAGATTAGTTCCTACTGCTCTTAAAAATATCTGACTATGATCACAAACTGATCAAATGACATGAAGAGATCATTATTTGGGGGGGGTTTACCAAATCCTTTTGTCAGATTATACAATATAACAAAGTTTAGATGATTACGCAAATATACAATGCTAAATTCAGATTAATGGTGTGTTTGGGGGATGGGGGTTTAAATCAGCATTTAATCTGCTACAGGAACGTTATATTATTCCCTCATATTACATAATGACGGTACCGTAGGTGTATTGTAGTGTTCATTTTCTACATGTAGACGTTATACATGGTGAAAAAAATAACCACATTTCTCATAAACTCTGCAAACAGGGCTAACTACAAATCATTTCTAAAACAAACTCAGGTATCAGTCAAAATAAACCCCATGAACTATCCTTACTACTTTCACGGTGCACACAATCTGTGGCTACACATTAAACTGTGAGCCTTCAAGAAACCGATATGAGGCCTTTTACTCTTACAGAGAGCAACTATAGGCCTGTAATAAAGCCGGCGTTTACAAGATTAACAAGTATTGACTGCAAAACTGGTGTAAAAGGAGAAACTAAGAGTGGATGACATCACTGGCTGTGTGAGACAGGCTGCCAGCATAATCTCTTAAATCACTGCCTATTTGAAGCCACTTTCTGAGTCATCAGCACCAGCATCAACTGCATGCGTGGCTGCCACACTTTAAAGATTCAACTGTTTTAATACTGCATTCATTCATGCTCTCTGATTCTGTGGCAGCTGTAAAGAAAAAGGCTCACATTTGACATCAGAGCCCTGCAGTGACATTTCACCCCAGGGGCCCAGCATCTCTACTCTACACTAATGGCTACGAGACTCCAGCCAGGGTTGGGTTCCCGGTGCTAAAGATATGCGTACTTGTGATGCTTTGAGGTGGATTTGGATTCACCAGGGTTCACCGGGATGACACATATAGTTAGGTTCAATCAGCAGTGGTAGATCCAACTTATAAATGTCACTAACCGTTAGCTGGCAGCTACTCACCTCGCTCCCTGAGCCTGACAACTGGGAGCAAAGACACATCAGCACACATTTAATGACATGTTTGCAGCTTGATTTCTTCACCAGACCCCCGACTGAGTGGGCGATTTGACTCCGTTTCAAACAGTGCTCTATAGTGATCTAATGAAGTGTTAATATCATGTTTCATTCTACCATGTAGACGTGTGCACGGACCGTATGCAAATTTTAAAAAAGTTCAATGAACAAGAGGATAAGGAATATTTTATCAATCTGGTACTTCAAACCAAAGTCATGTGGAGCAAACATGTGTCATGAGCTTTACTATTTTTGTATCACTGCAGGAAGGTCAAGGGGGGACTGGGAGGAGGGGGTCTGACAGTTCATCGATGATAACAGCACATTAGTATCGACACCAAGAACTCACTGGGGACGGCAAATCTTATCTTTGCCAAGCTAGGAAGACAGGGGAGATGGGAGGAAGGGGGAGATAATGGGTAAAGGGAGGAGTGGTAGAGATGAGTGGGGGGAGTGCAGAGAAAGGGTGGGGGGGGCGAGGGAGATATGAGATGTAAGAAACCTTGGCAGAGGGCTTATCTCTAAGGTGAAATAAGAAGCAGGATGAGATTGAAGACGTGTTTATAAGGGGTAGAAATTACCTTAGAAATCATTATAAACACAAGCTTTGCAGGAAAACTTAGAAACTGAATGTAACTCACTTTAATATAATAAACATTTTATGGTATTATTGGATGGCCCAATGGTGCAATGGTAAATAGCTGTGGAGTAAGCAGCGTCTGCATTTTCCAAATAGATACAAAATGGTATGGCATTGCCTGAATTCCGTTGAAAACATACAACATATCCATACAGGCATCGGCCCATATCACCAAGAGCTCTCGAACTCCATTGTCTTTCAAAGTTAACGTCTTTGTCCATGTCTTCTATGCTTGTGACACCTCTTTCATTCTAGACATATCAAATGTTTGTGTGTTTGGTACTTGCTTGCACATGGGCTCATTTGGACACTATCATTATTAAATTATTAGTATTTACGAGGGCGATAGAAACTACAGAGATGGTCCGCAGACTCAGACAGTTCCGTTCTCACATAAAGTAAACAAATTGTATGTCCAGTCACATTCAGGACAGCTACAATCCACTGCAAGGAGTTGTTATTTACTTGGCATTAGATCTATTGAACTCATAATGTTCCCCCTCCCCACCTGTCAGTTGTCTCAAGCTATTCTTTAGTTTGAAGACAGACAAAGGGAGACAGGCACAGTTGGTGGTGCTAAAAAGATAGCTGATTATCTGACTTCTAGCTTATATTGCTAACTTTGAAATGAAAGCTGTCTGCCACATACATTTTAAAAAGTCAAAGTCAAGTTCAAAGTATATCTATGGCAAGTGTAAACACAGTTGCAAGCCCTGCTGATACACTGTAATTAATATCCTTATAACTGCATGTTAAACTGCTGAATGCAGAATGTCAAGGTTACTTTCCACTGAGATTCAGAGACAGGCCGATTGTGTAAAAATGAATGGTGGTGTGCGCTCCACTAGTACCACAGTAAAGTTTCAGGAAAATTAAGCTTTTGTTTGCAAGAGCAAAGAAGAAGGACAGCAGAATATGATAATTGACCCCAAAATATGTAACAGTCATGATGCAATACAAATGAAAGCAAACATGGTCAAATTGAAACATTTTCCTCATCATTATGGATTTCACTCAGAACCCAACGGTAATAGGTCAAGGATTATTTGACAGGAAATAATGTGTCATACTCAGCATGTTACTGTATGACTCACCGGTCGTCATAAAAGAGAGGCTTAAAAAAGTTTGACCCGCTTCGACTCGTTTGACTGCGGAGACAAATGTATTCTGGATTCGTGAAATTCAGGAAAAGACCACCATATTTTGTATTTGTGTTTTTGGTGGTTTCACAAAATGCTTTGGGGAAATAAAATAATATATATTTTTTAACATTACTGGAAACAGTAAGTTGCTTGCATAGGGGAAGTCGCACTCAAAGTTGCTCATAAGAATTGCTGTTGGCTGTTGCACAGTTTTGATAATAAAAAAAAACAAAACATAAAGGCATAGGATAAGATAATACAGTTTGAATATCAGTCTCAGTGGGGGATATGTGTATTTGCCAGAGAAATCTAAAGGAAAAATAAACATGCACAAAAAGTGACAAGAGAGCCTGGAAGACCAAACAGCATCCAAGATTGAAGGGGGATGAGCAGAGCAAAACAAACATGCTGAGCGCTAAAGAAAATAGGGAGGGACAATAAAAGGAGGAACAGTGGGTTGGGGGGTGACAAATCTCTTAATCTCTCTGTCGCTCTGTTTGTTTTGTGCTGGTTTTGGCCTGAAGTCGCCCCTCGATCCCCTAGTAAATTGCCTGTGTCGATCCAGCCTTACAAGCTTCTACACACTCCCTGAGTCCCTGTTAAAATGGTCACGCCAATAAAAGCCCATTCACTTGTAATGAATTGAGAGGGGCTAAAGACTAAAGGGGCTGATTTAGTGACAATTGTTGATGATCCTCGATAGAGTTAGGATTGAGCTAGCCAGCTTGTCCAGTCCCACAACATGGCTGGTATTGTTGGGGATTTCTGCAGAGAGAAAAAAGAAAGGGCGCCATTTGCATTTCTTAACATCCATCTCTGAAATAGCCGTCTACTGTCTGAAACACCTCATTGTGGATAGACTGTAACCAAATCTTTGAGCGTGCGGCATGCTCACAGGATTCCGCCATGTGCCTCCAGAGACAAAACAAAGCCTGTACACAAGTAACAAAGCAGAAAGGAAATGGCTGATCATGGCATGTCATATAAAGGATGCTCCAATTAAGGGGACAGCACCTCAAACTGTCAGGAATCCCCATTGGGATGGAAAGCCACAGATCAATCCTCTTTCTGATAACTGCCCATTGAGTTTACACTCAATCTCCTACTACCAGAGACGGAGGGTGTGAAAAAAAAATCATGGTGGGGTAATGGCAGTCAAATCCCTGGGGGGTTACATATAGAGAGAGAGTTGCTGATGCTGTAATCTCCAGGTAAACTGTTGTAACCCTCACGTCCATGCTCTACATTCTTGGACTTGTGCTTGCAAAACTATTAACATTGAGTAGTGGGACTCTAGCAAAATGCTCCCCCCCCCCCCCCCCGCGCCACGAGCCCAACGCAGCTGTGAAGTGAAGAGAAGCTAATGTGACTTTGTTTGGAGCAGCCCGGTGGGCCCCGAGCTGCCAAGCAGCACACCCCTGGATAACATGGACGAAGGGATTCTAAAATAGATAAGTGCGGAGAGCAAGAATTAAATACAGAGTAGGCAGGGGTTATATTTTACTTCTTTGTTTGCAAAAGCTAAACAAAGAGCAAAACCTTTTGAGCCCAGGTGAGCTGGAAATCTTGTTTTATTTCTCGCTTTCTGTATCAACAGAGGAGTATTGATTTGTTTCTCCACAGCTTTAAAAGATGAGGTGTTATGTGCAAAGCAATATGCTGTAGAGAACACCTATCATTTTTCTCCAGCAAACTTTAAACAAATTACATAAAAAGGAATACAATCCAGCGGCTTTAATGCCTAATAAACACTATTTTTTGGGTTAAAGCCTCTAGGCAAATGCATGCTCTTGATACATGATTAAAGAACAATCTGGAAACCTGAGAGTAATCATTTTGGAGTAAAAATAATTATAAAATGTATATTTTTATAAAAATGACTATTTGGATAACCTGATATTCCATTTTCTTTGGAAAATATCAGCTCATTCAAATCATTCACATCAGGCATACTTGTATTCATCAATAAATATTCCTCTCTGATTGCTTTTCCTACAGGTTTATGGATTAATATCATGTAGGCTTTGTACAGGTTACATAAAGACATATCGGTATAATGTATATACTTCTAGTAAAAGGGTTTCATAGTTTTCCTTAAAAGTTGCCTAGCAGAAAATTAGGGCATGATGAAAATATATTGCAATCTAAGTCACAGTGTGAGCATCTTTAGGATCACCCTGAGTTTTACTCTGAGGAAACTGAACTTTAGATTTTTACATTTATAAATAGGGGAAAAAAAAAATATTTGTTTTTTTGCATCCTGTTATTTAAAAAAGCAAACGCTTGTTGGGTTTTGGGCCATGTGCATCTTTCAGTTGTTATCAAGGCACTAAAGTTATTCACCCACTGAAGAGGTCCAATGAATTTACATAGTAGACAACAATGAAACACACAATGTTCCTTTCATGTTACATCTTGAGCACATTTGAGGCCATTAAGAAACGACCCCGAGTAGTCAGCCGACCTCACTTTGAATGAACGCTCCTTCCAGCAAGGCACTTACAAATATATTAAAAATCAAACTACGCAAGTTACTGTTGTGAGTGCAAGGTCAAATGCAGGGAATGTCAATTGCTGTGTTAGTGAACTGCAGGTCCAGTATTTTTCTGTTCTTCACCTTGAAGAGAAAGAGATGTAATAGATGTTGTCACAAGTGGGAAAATGGAATGCTGAGCTTTCAAGTACCATCGTTTTTAAGAGGCTGCATCTCTGTCAGATGTAGACGGGAAAAAAAGGTAAAAATGTAGAGAGTGCAAAAAAAAAAACCAGCCGACTAACTTTGAACACGCCCAAATTCAGAAAAAACAGACATGTCAGTGTCAAAACGAATGCTTCACAGTTTCAACACCTACTCACCCATCGTCCCAGATGCCAGTGTGCGTCTAACTCAGTGCTGTATGAACAGAAATGCTGCCGTCTTTGTGAAAATATGCATTCAGAAAGAACAATGCAGAAAAAAGGGTGAAGTTTCTGAAAAACAGTTGGATGTGTGGGGCATCCCATCCAATGCCTTTATTCAAGGTGTATGAGAGTAAATCAATACTCATTGTACATGACATGAAGGCAGGTAGGTTGCCATGACCTACATTATCTTACATAACGTATGACTCAATACTAGAATAACTTTACATGGTTAGAATTCAGAACAGCTTACGAGGAAACACAGTGTATTACATTAAATACTTTCCTGTTAGGACATTTGCACTACAGTGTACAGCATTTGATTTGCAGTTGAATCAGAATGCAAGTTTTTGGAAAAGGTGGGAATGTTAGATTGAATACGTTACATATGCAAAATCGTCATTTGTATAATGCTGATTTCTATATTATGTTTAATTTATTTTGATTTATCCTGTCTTTTTTCTTCTTACCAATTGATGTGGGAGTCATGTGGGAAAACCCTAATACCCTTGTTCTAGTCAGCAAGTTAGGTTATTTTTATCTTTGTTTTATCTATTTCGTTGGTCTTTGGAGAGATATAGAGTTAACTTTGAGTCATGAATCCATATCAAAAGAAAATAAATAGATCTAAAGAAGGAATGACACATATAGCCCAGCTTCTACTTTATAGATATTTTTTTTGAAACACTAACATGCTAAGAGTCAACTTCAGCTCCAGCACATTGCACTGATGTGTGTGTGAGAAGCATCTGAGGAGGTCCATGAGGCAGAGCACCATGAGTTCACGTAAATGTTTCAGACGGATGGGATGATGATGTCTTTCCTTATTGACTGCAAGTCAAGGTAGTGCACTTTGCGGTGATGCATAACGCCCATGCTACAAATGATTCAGGTCCGCTGAACATTTCTGAATATATCAGCAGAAGACAAAATGAAAAAGCAGCTAGTAAGGTTCTCATCTGCAGGATTTAAATCCTCTTGGTTGAGCGTTACATCAAAGCCATGCTCATGAGATATTTCAGAATATAATCATGAGGATTATCTTTCTCCCGGTACAAGCTCATCTGCAGGACATTATCAGTCCCAAATATTTCCTCATCCATTTTATAGCTTATGAATGTACTTTTTTAATTATTTTGATGAAATTAATCATTCAACATTCAGCACACAATAAGAGTCAGGAATATAGGGATATGATGCTATAATATCACAGTATTGCAACATTTAAAATATACCTAACTCAAAATAGAATTTAACCTTCTCTCTCTCTATTGGTAAAGTAAATTAACATTTCTTATGGAAGGGAAAACATATTAAAAATATGCATGTATTTGGCTTAAAAAATAACTGAAAATGAGTTGAAAGCCTGGCCAACACGTGTACTGGGAGGAGTAGGCTGTCTTATAATGTAGGTTAATTTGTAAATATAATGTGATTCATTCTCAGACTTAGTAGTAACAGCTATGGTGTTGTTTGGGGGTGTGAGCTGTGAAATGTAGTGCTGTGCAACCTGGATGTGCTCATGAATTTGGGGCAATAACATATATTTTTCACATTTTACTACAGTAAGATTATTCAGTATAAGTTTTTTTTTTTGTCCCCCATATCATTTGTGATCTAACACACCACATATATACCAGCCAAAAACAGAGAATAAGATGATTCAATTATATATTCCTAATGAGCATGAACTGGTTTAGATTAGGCATCACCATGAGATTAAGTCAGTGCTGCATTAAGTCCAATTAACCAATGGGTTCTACCATGTCAAATAACCAAACTTCTGGGCTGCACAATCACAGACCATAATAAAATTCAGCATGCTGTTTGGTCATAAAAGAAACCTATGGAACAGAAATTTAGATATAAAATCAGTGTAGCAATTTCAGTAAGATCAGGGAAGATGCGGATCAATACAAGGTGATCCTATTGTCTGTAAGTAACCTGTGGGTTTGACGTAGTTTATCAGGTGTCGGTGGAGTGTGTGAAAAGAAAAAATATGCATGCGCATTTGCAATTGTAGTGCAAATCCAAAACATGGCAGGATGTGATATGACATAAACAGGTATATTACCCACCCCTAAAACATCCACCCATCCATAATCTATACCATTCATCCTATTGAGTGCTGTTGGTGAAGCTGGAGACAGTTTGAGCGACATTGGGTAAAAAGAGGCGGGGTACATCCCAGGAAGGTTGCCAGCACATCTCAGGGCTGAGATGCAGAGACAAACAACCATTCACACTCAAATGCACTGCTATGACGCAAACTAACCCGACTCTGCATGTCTTTGGACTGAAGGAGGAAAATGGAGTGGCTGGAGGAAACCTTCGCACAGGTAGAACAAAGAAAGACTCCCGCAGGCGAAATACTGGCTCCTTTCCTAACAAGGCCACAGTGCTAACCATTGCACCCTCCTGCTGAAATAAGAGGCCTCTAGGGTCAACTCAGCTTTATCAATTGTTTCTTGTTGGCATTCACTCAAAACCATCTGTTTTACATTAGTGCGTTCACAGGAAATAAAAATGTATAGAGCATAATGTTCCTACTGAAAGAAAAATGACCTCAACATTGTGATTACAAATGCTTTAGCAAAGCTATGTGACTTGTTCACCTTTATCTGTTTAAAAAAAAAAAAAAACTGATTCACGAGTCTGCCCACCACCAGACACCACCCTTAGCTTCTTTGACCAACTTAGACAGGATATGAAAATTGGGTGTTGTGACATTACTTTACAGCATATACAGTTCTCTATAAAGGTCAGCACAATGTGAGTGCAAGAGACCACGATTCACAGAAGCTCAGTGAGAGGCGGAAGGTAGAGAAAAAGAGAGGGGGCATCAGCTTTGACCTAGAAGGGAGTAAACAAACAACCAGGTTAGAAAGATGAGGTGGCGCAACAACACGTTGCTGGTGTTAAAATGACTTTCAGGCGAGTCTGTTGATCGTATCCAAAAAACAACACTTTTTACTCACTAATTCATCAATTAGACACATACCTTTAAATTTTAATGAAATGTCTCCCTTTAATCTGATGTCTCAGGTTTACTGCACCTGAATGACTTCCGCTTCTGAAGGTCGCAGCCAGATAACCATGGATGCGGAGGTGATTAAACTGGCTGACCATTGATTACTGTTTTTCAGAGAGCTCAACTCATTGACCTCTTACAAACGTGGGATCAGGTAACATTCATCATTAATGGCTTCCCTTGCTAATGACGGCGGTGAAACCTCTACTTGCCCACATTCAATAATATATGTGTGCAGAGCGCTAACGTCCAATCATGTCAACCACAGAGTGAGATCACGTCGGGCTGGGTGTGAGGCATCTCCTGCATCACTGCACCGCGCACACTTCACGTTTGGATTTCCTTCTTTTCAATCTGAGATTATGCTGAATACTCAGATTTTTTTGCAGTGGGAACCTCATTGTCTTGGCCTCCTTTAGCACCTCACCACCAGGCAACTGTATTTTGTGAGCGTGAGCAACAGTGACTGAAGCCTCTCTATTAACCAAGCTAATAAATGATAAGCCAGAGCTTCCTGATTTATTCATTTTTATTGAGCAATATGTGGAGAAAAACCATTTCGATAACTTGCCATTTGTAGAACATATATTGTTCTACTTCTTCACCACCACACAATGATGGGGCCAATAAATAAAGGTCAGAGCAACAATAAAAACTGCTCTCTGTTACCGTAACTGCACCTTTTCACAGCGGCACGCAAGAGAAAATCCTGTGTGCTCAAACACTATGACTACACACATGGTCACACATGCACACAAACCCCACAAACCGAACCCACACATTGCCAAAAACACCTGGTATCTACCTCAATCTCCTTGAAAGGTCCCCTGCCAGTAACGTGCAGTTAAGTCTCAGACATGCGTAAGCTGTGCATCATTATTTTTTGGTTCCACTTCACCACTACTTATTGTAATTTCATTAGCACAATCACTGTTAGTCTAATTACACAGACATCTTTTGCAGCAAATAAAAGTTAATGAGCTTTTATGAAAACGGCTTGACGTGACCTTTTTATTTATTCATTTACCCCCCCCCCCCCCCCCCCCCCCCCTGTCAAATGTGTAATGTGGAAAGTCCCCAATACCCTGGGATTGGGAGGGATTGACACACCCTTCTTAAACACACCAACAAAAAAAAGCATACACTGCCAAACACTCTTTTCCAATCAACATCAATGCCCCCCCTCCCTGTTTTCCATAGATCATTTAGCCTTGTCTTCCATAAATCTGCAAAATGCCCTTTTCAAGCTGCTCATAAACACCCTCATAGATCTCCCAAAATGCCACCGCACTCTGAAGCAGGAGCCGCTGATGGTAGTGAGCCTACATTGGTGCAGCTCCCTGCAGTCAGTAAGTGACGAATGTCAAAATGAAGTGTGCTTTACAGTCGGCCAGGCACAGGCAGGGCCAATGGCTTTTGGGAGGAAGTGTCCAATGGAACTGGTGAGGTGCTTTTCAATTGTATCAAATGTAGAAGTGTTACTTGTAAAAACCTGATGCAGTGTGTCAGGGAGTAACATTATTTCTACTCTGCTAATACAGAGTACATTGGTGCCTGGCATTGCAAAAAGGTGTGTATGGTCAGCTAAGGATTAACTGCAAATATTGGATTCAATATCATTGTAAAAACCTGGTCTGCCCATGATGGGATATATCCACTGTAGTATATTTTCTACTCTGGTGGAAAAAGTAAAGCATATATTACTGATGTGTATGTAAACTAATGCTTTTTGATTCTGTTTCAACCATATTAAGTAGCTGTTCACTGATATGATTACTGTAGGAATTGTATCTATGTCAAATGATCCGTTTAATAGGACAAGTACAAAATAACAATTTGATACCAACACAATTTGTGAACAAGGGACTTAATACAAAACAAGAATAGGACTTCCAAAACCCACCCTATCAAATCCTCTCCCTCTGCAATAGTCATAAACTGAATTATTGCTAACACAATCAGTATGTGGCCTACTTATTAGCCTGCTCTTTACTAGAAGGAGCTTGATTATCTTATTGCCTTTAATGTCAGAAAAATAAGGGGCCGGGGGGGGCGATGGCTGCTGCTGTGAGCCACTGTGTTCAGCCCTGAGAGAACAGGGAATCGAATTCTGCAAGGAAGATAGATGTTGACAAAGAAGGATAGATCTCAACTGGAAAGCTATTACAAAGTATATTGTTTTTAAATCTTGACGTAAATTACCTCAAGGAGCTTCTAGCACCATTTTGCATTCCATAATTCAAGTTTGTTGCAAAAGGAATCAAGTAATAATATATTCATATGTACAGCAATTCTCTAAACAATATTTACACTTTCATAATCAGGACAAACCATATATATTCATATACATACATAACCAGGCCTGTAAAAACCATAGTTATAGTTAGAAAGAGGTTCAAGCAAAGAATTATGAGAATGGGAATAACATTGTTTGTGCTTTTGGTAAAGATGATGGACTTGGCTGTAGTCTTCATTTTAGTTCAAGAGCACATGAGCCGATAGCAGGATATGTGAATCAGTCTCGACTGTGGTTTGCCCTTGATTCAATTTGATTTGCTCGGCCTTGCACGGATGAGTAACTTAAAGCTATTGCATGTCATCACCTGTCATTTTGTACCCATCAACCCCTGCATCTTAGCATCCTTGTACTTGGTACGGAATAGATTCTCACTCTTAATGACATACACTACCTTCCTCCTGTAAAATACTTACTTGCTCTCTTTCAGTCATCTAAGAGCAGGGATTTGAAGCTACCAATGTTAAAATCCGGTCTTGTTGTGACCGGCCCCAGTAAAAAAAAACAAAAACAGACTAAAGTGCCTCGTGTGAAAAGAGATTCACATCCACAACCAAGGAAAAAAACCTCTTCAAAATGATGCTCTCTATGTGGAGCACAACAACTGCAGTATCTGTCCAGCCACTAGAACAAGACCAATCATCAGTTTCTTTCACTGGATGAACCGCTTCCCATTTTAACAGATCTCCTGTATAATATGATGAGTGACCGCCAAACTGATGTTTTCTCCAGAAAAAGAACAAAACAATCGCACCTACAGCTTTTGTTGCTTCTTCACATTTTTCATTGCACCGATTTATTATGGGTCATTCCTATTGGGCCACGAGGCCTTTTGGTCTGCAGCCATTGACGACGCCTCTTGGACATACAAATTAAGAAAGATTCAGGACCCATACACCAACAGGATTAGTTTGTGACACCAACACTATCTCTCGAAAAAAAGCTCTCCCTCTGTACAACAGAAACTTTGATGAAAGTTTTGCACCACAAACTAAATGGGATTTCTGAATGGAGTACTTTGTGTTTGCCAGACAAAGACAGTGAGCGAGACACACTCCGGCCTCAACGTTTCAGAAGTAGCTGAATTTGTTTGAGGAAATGAGTTTGGCCTGTGGCAGTGCCGTACCAAGAACAGGGCTCCAGCCTCTTGTTCTGGATTTGGGACATGAATTTCTGCCTGAAATTCCTGCATTATTGTCCCTCCCAACCCTTGACCTCATCGCCAGCCCCTCGCTTTCCTCCATCAGATGAAAACATTCATCATTCCCGTATGTGAATGTAGCAACGGGCACATAGGCTCTTTTCCGTCCCTCAATGAGACAGAAGTCATTGAACCATGGTGAGGGAATATGGAGGAGGAGGTGGGGTGGAGGGTGTACCCAGCCATTGTTTCAGTCCTGTTCAATAGAGTGGAAATGAAATGGGCTGTGGGTGTTATGTAAAGGGACAGTGTGCAGATTTGTAAATGAGCAAGGGGGTCAGTGAGTCACCAAACAGGAAGGAACAGCACAGCGGGAAGAGCCGCCGCTGGAATACATACAGGATGAAGAAGTGTAACGATGGGTGGCATGTCAGTTGTACAGTGTTTCTACTGAGAATGACCCCAAAATATTTTACAGACAGCAAAATACAGCAAGCAGTATTATATTTAATACCACATGAGTTATGGATGAACACAGACTCAGGATGTATACATATTTACAGTAAGGGAGCAGGCGATGATATCTATCCAACATTAATGGACATTGTATTTGCATATAAACCACATATGACAGCATACCAAGTGTGTGTCTTCTTTTTAAAATTATACTAGCTTTTTTGTTTGATTTCTTGCATTTCTGTGCTGCTGCTGCTGTTAAATTTTGCTGCACATGGACATGACAGTTGTATTCATACTTTGAAACCTCAAAATGTTTAAGGGCCAACTGTATAAGTATTGTTTTATAATGGTTATTCAAAAGGAAGGTTAGCTGACATAACGTGATGCTGAATCTCCAGGTATAAGAGCGGATGTAGTATCGAAGACAGCTGGTTGGTGGGATTACAAACTGCATGGCCAGCTGCCTGCCTGTTTATCGATCCCTCTCTGTCTGCTAGTTAGGGTGGACTTATTTTCTAGTGAGAACTGCCTCTGAAGTGACAACTTCAACCAAAGGCAGGCCTTACAGGATACCTATTGTTGGCAGTCATGCTCACCCCTCACTCAACCCCCCCTAAACGCTCTAAGATGAGCGTGTTGAGCTGCTCTGCGAGCTACTGATGTGTCACAGACAAATCACTGCAGTGAAAGTTGACTGGACTCGAGGCACGCTGCCAAAAACCTAAGAACAAAAGAAGGGCTTTGGAGGAGACGAACAGAAGGGAGTTTACTGGTCTCCTTTATTTGCCTCCTCCTCGCAGCCACTTTCACACTCCGAAAAGCTTGATCACTCATGTAGGCAGGTCAGAAAGAGTCAAGCGTATAATACATGTTTCAGCAACTTAGGCCGTCAAGCGTGAGTGTCAGAATTTACTGTTTTTACCAGCTGGTAAGTGTGCTTGATTTTCTCACTTAGGCTGTCCTTCATCTGTCTGCTGCCAGTGTTTGATGCAATCAGAGTTGGAGACTGCTACAAAACAGAAACGTTTGATGAAAATCAGACATTATGGCAGTGTAGCGGTCTATTGGAAATTCAAGTGTTGCTCAGCTGGTCACTGTTTGGTGGCTTTGGTCGTGAGCAACAGGTCAAAGGACGATGACAGTGGACGCAGACAGTGACACAGTGATCAAATACTGAAAAGCCAACTTCTGCTCTCACAATAATTTAATGAACAGTAATTACGTTTCCATTCCGAGAGGAAATCAACACAACACCGTTAGCATGTTTAGCCTATTTTCTATAAATAACATTCTGTATGTTGTTTTGGCCTAGATATAAGTTGTGCCTGATATCAAGGGAAATCAATGTTTTATTTATTAATATAGAACATTGTCTGAATCATACTACACAATGTTGGTACGAGTTTCCACCTTCCAGTCAACTAGTGGTCACCATTTATCCCATTCCACATTATGGAGTACAGTTTATATTTGGCTATATTTTTTTGTGTACATTAATAAAGAGAATGGCTTTTTATATTTTTTAAATAATGCAAATTTCCAAGTATTATTACTCGAGTTGATCATTGGTTTGTTTGTTTTGCCAAACAGTCCCACAGCAGCTGGAGCAGAGTTCCTTCAGCAACACAACGCATTTGCAGTCGTCTCTTATTCCCATTTGTACAGCTGTAACACAACGTGATGTAATCTGTTAAGTATTTTAAATTGCCTTAGTCTGAGCTTTGTACAAGGGGCAGCCTTGATTTTTTCATCGATCGTTCAAGGAGATACCATCCTCTAATCATAAATGGGTTGATGGGGCTGTAATATAATATTGTGTACAAATATTTAACTATATTTGATTTAACTAGTTGCAAGTAAGGAGCATGTTTTCAAATGTGTCTCTATGCTCAAAATGTCCAGAGGAATATTTTTATTAGACAGCATTAAAATGATGATACTTAAGGATTCACTTTTTGAAGGTTCATGGTCATTGATTAATTCAAAGAGTTTTTTTTGTGTGATATTAATACAAAGTATGACAGCACTTGGTTATTCAATCATCTTTTAATTATTTTCATTTCATGACATTTGAGTGATTTAATTTATTGTAGAAACTGAGTCTATTCCAAAGATCCTTGTAGATTACTCTTTTAATGTTGTGTTTTTTAAAGGTTCATATCATGTGTCACACGATTGTTGTTTAATGTTGATGCTCTGTAGGATGGGATCAAATAACTCACTATATTGCTCACAATCAAAGGAAATATAATAGTGGAATAGTTGAGAAACTGTAGAGCACAATTTTTTTGGTGTGAAATTCTTTCTATTTATTTTGAAGAATGAGATCATTCTGTCAAAGGCTTTTAACCAGGACTTTAATACTGTGACAGGCCATACTCTTAGAAATAAAGTTTACAGTAGGAAGTCTTTTTCTTTACTGTGTCGGAAACTTCCAGCATTCCATCTATATTTACCTTTACCTTATTAATTACGTATGTTTACTTTTTGTTTTGATTTTCAATCTTAAAAGTTTTTTTAATTATTTTGATGCTTTTCAACTGTTCTACATCGTAACCATGATACTGCAGTGTCTATTTGGAGAAAACAACTCACATTTTCCCCAAGTTACCTTGAAACCGTGAGAATGATCCACATTGAATGGTAATCTGATCGATGTAAAAAAGACAATTTGTATTGGAAAGGTAAAGGATCACAATGCAGTAATATTCTATACGTTTGAATTTCTACACCTCTTTATGAAAATTCATTTCAGTTCCCATTTCCTCAGCTAATGGTTCAATAAGTAGGCTGAATAAAAGCTCTGCAGCTGGACATTCATGTTTTGATCCTCAATATAAGATGAAAGATTTTGAATTGAGATCATTGGATCCTATTGAGGCCACGGGCTTTGAATAGATCACCCAGATCTGCTGCATACAATTTTGACCAAACCCATATATCTGTAAAGCACTACATATCTAACTACTAGACTAGGACTGACCAATTCACTCATGTTTTCTGTTGATTGTTGAGTTTTCATGAGACCACTGTGTATCAGCTTTCAGATTACATGGTTTGATTTTGCTACTCCTAGATTTGCTTATAGTATTGAACGACAGTTATTACAACTCAGAGGGCCTTTATTGATTGATTTTATTTTATTTGGACATGGACATGACAATGTCATTGGACGAACCAGATGCATTGTTTACAGTGTATTAGCATAAATGCTAGTTTACAACACCTGTCCACAGGAGGCTTTTTGAAAACAACAAAAGAAACTGAACAAGACAGAAACAAGATCAAATACTGATAAAAACCTGATAGTGATAATTAAAAAGAGTAAAAATGCAGTATACAGTAGAGTACAGAGCAGCATGATCAAACAATAACCAGTTGTAAATTATTTGTGTGAGCACTGTTGATTTGTTTTGAGCCGTTGTTTTAGTTCTCTGTTAAAAGTGTTGCTGTTAGTCTATAGTTTTAGACTAGTGGGCAAGAGGTTCCATTGTTTTGCCCCCTTTGCAGAGAAGACAGACTGACCGAAAGATGTCCTGTGCATGGGAACAAGACAATCACCATTGATGGAGGCTCGTGTATTTGCCCGACGAGAGCTCTGACGTCTGATGGCCAATTCAGACAACAGTGGTGACACATGGTTATTTACACACTTGAAAAACAATTGAAGATGACTAATATTAATAAAGTTATCAAAGATGAAAAGGTTGTGTTTTTTTAGAATGCCGTAGTGTTGCCATCTCATGGGTTTCCGATCCATGACTTTTATTGTCTGTTTGTATATTGAGAAGATAGGTTTTAATGCAGTAGAAGAAGCTTGTGACCATGATGTGATACAGTATGACAAATGAGAAAATATCATAGCGTGCATAAATAATTTGGCCGTTTGACATGACAAGTCCCTTCTTATGAAACGGAAACAGTTTAGATTTAGTTTTGCCATTTTTGCAACATACTTAATTTGCATAACAAATTATAAATTCTGATCCAGGATGATGCCCAGATATTTTACTTCATTTACTGATTCAATTAATTCATTTTTGATCCGTACCTTGAAAACATCGGTGATAGGCCTATTACGGATGGAGAAGCACATAGAGACGGTTTTCTTCACATTAATGGTCAACTGAGATGCCTCAAGCCATTTTGAAATGCTGAGTAATGCTTGTGTCAGGTGCTCACCTGCTAAGCTGGGTGTTTTACTGGAAACATGGATAACAGTGTCATCAGCATACATTTGACAGTTGGACCCCGGACAGCAGTTTGGTAGGTCATTGATATATATAGAAAACAACAGTGGACCAAGTACAGACCCTTGCGGTACACCCATGCTGTTGGCACGCAGATGGGACCTGACCCCATTGACCCTGACACATTGTTCTCTCCCCTCCAGGTAAGATGCAAACCACTGCAGAGCTTCTGATGACATTTTGAACGATTTTAACTTGTTCATTAGAGTACTGTGGTTTACCGTGTCAAAGGCCTTTTTTAGGTCTAGGAACACTGCCCCAACAACATTTCCTTTATCCATTGAAGCTTTTATGTTTTCAAGCAAATAACAATTAGCTGTTTCAGTTGAGTATTTCTGTCTAAACCCAAACTGCTGTGGATGAAGCAGCTGGTTAGACTTTAGATGTTCCATTAGTTGCTCAGCTATAATTTTCTCCAGAACCTTTGAGACAACAGGGAGGATAGCAATAGGCCTATAATTACTCGCTATGTCCTTGTCTCCTGATTTATAAACAGGGGTAATTATTGCAGTTTTCCAGCTTTCTGGGAATATTTTGGTTTGTATAGACAGGTTAACTAAGTAAGTGATTGGCTCTAACAAGTAGCTCTGATGTTTCTTGATTAATGCAGCATGAAGATTATGAATATCTTTTGACTTGGAGTTACTCATGTTTGTGATCACCTTTTCAACTTTATCATGAGATACCAATTTAATATAAAAGGAGTCAGAATGAGCATTGTCAAATTCTTTGGTAGATGATTCCGTAGCTTTAAAATTACTCGCCAGCTCTTGTACAGACTCAATAAAAAAGCTATTAAAAACATTTGCAATGGACTCATTACTATGGATAAGAGTATCACCTACTTTCAGACTGGTTATTTTGGGGTGTTTATGCTTGCTGGAGTTGGTTAGTTTGTTTATATGTTGCCACAGTTTTAAACTATTACCATTGGCCTCTTCAATGAGTTTGGAGAAGTAATTGGTCTTGGCCTTTCGTAATTCAGACACTACTTTGTTCCTCAGGCCTGTAAAGACAAGGTGGTCAATGTTGTGTTTTGTTATTAAAGACCTTTTAAGAGCAAGATCTCGCTTTTTAATGATCTGAAGGATATGACTGTTGACCCATGGAAGAGATAATTTCTTGGGTCTGCTTTTCCAGGTTTGTGTGTATTTATTACATTACATTACATGTCATTTAGCTGACGCTTTTATCCAAAGCGACTTACATTTTTTTAGAACACTCATTATTTATGAGTGGCCATTTAGGGGTTCAGTATCTTGCCAAGGACACTTAGGCATGCAGATGGGATAGAGTGGGATTCGAACCGGCAACCTTATTGTTGCAGAGCACCCGCTCTATCCCCTAGGCCCGACTCTCCCCTATTTATCAATTAGATCACAAAGGGTTGAGACAAAGTTGTTGGCACTGTGGTTTAGATCTTGCTCTTTAATTACCTTTTCCCAATTAATTTCACTCAAGTCATGTTCAAAGGCACCAACTTTTGACTTGGGAATTGCAGTTGTTAGAATTAGATTTTCTGTTTTGTTGTGGTGTACTAGGCGTTTTTTTGTTAGCTTTCGTACCATCAGTGTCATATTATGATCTGAAAGGCCAGTTATTAGATTATATGTTTTTGTAACCCTCTCTGGCCTGTTTGTAAAACTCATATCAATAAGGGTTTCACTTTTCCTAGTGATTCGTGTAGCTCTACTGATCAGCTGTTTGTATTTAAATTTCTCCATTGTTGATTTTACTTTTGATTTACCACTTTTATCCAGCCAGTTGATGTTAAAATCCCCAAACAACATACATTCATGACAGTTATCGACAACAGAGAGAAGATTCTTCAGTTCATTGTAGACATTTGCATCATGTGATGGCGGATTATAAAGTACAACAATATTAAATTTCATTTTAGGGGATAGCATTACATTCAATCCCAGGCACTCTAAATTCAGGTCCAGTTTAAGCTCTACACAATTAAAATGTTCCCTGATATAAATTAAAAACACCCCCTCCCCTTCCCTTGGCCCTATCTCTCCTATGGCATGTGTATCCTGATATGTCAATTAGGTCAGTAGGAACATTAGGATTTAACCAGCTCTCAGAAAGGCACAAAAAGTCCAAATTAGAGTCATTAAGTACATTCCGGATCTGGTCTATTTTAGGCAGTATGCTTCTGATATTGATATGTCCTCCCAATATACCTTTAGGTTTACATTCAGAATTCCAGATGATTTTGGCATGATTCACAGTTTGAAAAAGTCTTAACTGCCGTTGTTTCTGGATTGCGAGATTAGTGAAGTGTTTTATGACCCTTTCGGGCGTCCGTCTTTGTTGACATTCATCAGCTTTCACAAACAGTTCACCGAGAGAACGACAGTCCACTGCCGGAGCACCACACGAATCAACACCAGGCGCCGAACTCACCCGAATGTTAGTGCCGCTGGTGGTCCCGGGCTGGCCAAGCACCACCGCCGCTGATGAAGCAGCAAAAAGTGCGGGACTATACAACTCCGCGCCTCCATTAGAGCCCGAAGGGCATGGCTGAAACCGCCGCACCAGCCCGACAGGCCCTCCCAGCGCGATAAGTGGACTAGCTCGTCCACCCATCCATGCCTCCCCAGTGGAACCGCAGCGATAAGAATCCCCTCCGGCCAGCCGATTCCTAAGGCCCACGACCTCCGTGGCCCCGCTAGGACAGACGCTATCCGGCATCAGAATCTGCGGAGTCTCTTCACAGTTCACATTCTTCCCTTGTTCCACTTTGAGAAGTAATCATCCCCTCAGCCATGGCCTATTCTTCTACTCCCTCTGTTGATGTGGTCCTCCCAATTTTCTGTCTTTTATCTGCTGGACTTCCCGATGTCAGACGGCCACACACACTCATACAGAAACAGAGAAGTCTTTTAGAAAAATCCCCATGTGACTCCCTTCACAGGTCACTTACTCCAGGGTCATACTGGAACAGAGGCGAAGAGCATGTCTGCTTTCTGCCAGGAGAGCGGATAGGTGCCTACACAGATTCAGCCAGACAGTAGGGACTGAAAACATCTCAGACTTCCTGATGTTTCAGTGACAGCCATTTCCTCAAGAGTTCAGGTTTTTGCCTTAACATCTTTTGTCAAAGTTCATCTGAATTTCTCACCATTGTCATCTCATCCATACAAAGAAAGAGGGTTCAGGGTCCAGGTAAGATGGTCCAAAGTCTGTGTGTCCAGAGACACAGTTGATATCAAGCCTTATCTTTATCAATTGAAGTAAAACGGAAATAATTAAACATCAGTGAAAAGTTTCCACTGTTAGAATATGCTTGGGGGGGGGAATTCAATTGAAAGAGCGTATTCTGATACATTTCTTCGTCCTCTGACTTGCAGACAAGATTGATATTATTTAAGAATCCAGGCACTGATTATATGATCCCTTTCAAATGATGTTATCCGTCTGTTAAAGTTTGTATTGAGTTATTTGATGATTAAATACAAAACACAGCAGTTATAGTCCTCCCTAGTCTTTGAATCTTGAAGCGGGCACCAATCCTGCCTTCTCCACACATTCCTAAATATTCAGTGTTGCTGGTTTTTGTTTTTCCAATACCTTTTTTGCTTAAACTTTGGTCCATAATTCATTTGATAGTGGGTTTAAATCTGGATTTCTGTTAAATATTATTTAATTTCCTTATTCACCCTGCTTATTTTTTTGCTCATCATATCAGTGGAATGTCAGGGACTGGATTTTGTCCTAATATTAAATAAATAATTTCCCTTTATTTGCCTGATCTTGAAATTAAGATTTCTGTACCTAGAAGTCACAGCTATGCATATTTCAAATGTACAATATGTCAATCAGATAGGATCATGATTGAGGAAGAATGCTGAATGTATAAGAAATATGTTCCACATTTCCAAGAATTTGCTGAGAGAGAAGGAGTGAGTCAAATCAGTGGGAATGTCTGTAAGAGCAAAATGATAGGTCTCTGATATTACAATATAATGTCTGTACCAACTTCAGCATGTAAATTCAGATTTTCGGGTTGCGTGATGATAGCTGCAAGTTCAGTTACCGTCATCAACTCCAGTCTTGGAAAATAGCTTTGAGTCTCCAATGACCGATGTAGAACATTTGATGATCCCACAATGAAACTGCTATTTTGAGTTCATGCGTGTGCAGTATTGTGCATGGTTCTTTCTTCTTTGCTTTCTGTGCCTTCATGTTAGTGACTAGCTGTATGTTTTCCCCAGACCTACAGCAACACACAGCTACACCTGTACCAGACTTTTTTCCAGCGCAGGGGGAGGAACAGTGTGCGGTCAGCATTACGTGCAACATTTCACACTAGGCCTCTCCAAACAGCGGAGGAGTCCAGTCTGTGTTATTTCCACCTCAGTGGTATTCTACCTGCTCACTGGCCTGCTCCCATCCCTGCTGCCGGCCACCTGTGCAGAGCGACAACACACACAGGCCTGCACACACATCACCTGGAAAAACCAGGCCATATCACAGTAGTTACCTGGCTAAAGACAGACAAAATAAACAGATCCATCTCTTGCCCACCGGCTCGTGCAGAATCCGTGTCCAGTTGAGGGCTGGTTTGTTGCGTGCATATTTGTGTGTGAAATAAGTATAACAATAAATGTGTCACCTTGGTAAAAACCCAGCACAGTCATGGCTCATTATTAACATCTAAGTGGGAGGAGATAAAGGGATAATACCAGGTTGATCCGTCATTCAGGAGAGTGAGAAGAACTATAATGTCTCATTGTCTTGAAGGCATAATGGGAATGTGTGTATTATTGGTGCAGAGCTTGCCTGTTCAATTGATCTTCCCTCTCAATGGCCAAAACTGTCTTTTTCATTAAGAACACAAATAAAACATGTAATTCATTATTGCCCCATCTGCCCTTTCTTCACAAAATCATGTTTTAGTGTGCAGATGCAGAAAGTGATTGTCTCTGCTCATTTTGTATGCATACAAGCCAAGATCACACAAACACGTCAAGAGAGACTGAATAGAAATATATGGAAGGAGCTTCAGTGGGGTAATGAGCTAATATAAATGTAACTAAAATTATATGAATTTCGGCATCAGTCAAAACATCCCTGATGGAAGCTTTGCGTCATGATGCAGGATCATATAGTGTAAGTTCCACTAAGGAAGATAATCCACTCTGTTGTCTATACAAGCTGGCATCCATCCACCAATCGGTGTTCAAAGGGAAATAAGGAGGGTTCGATTTATTGGTATTCAATCACACACTAAAGCAACAATCGTTCCTGGTGATTACTTTCAAGTAAAGTACTGTCAAGGCTTCTGCCTATGGAAGCTCCAAAAGCAGGGGGAAATGGAATCACACTAAAGCCAGCGCTGCCTTTTCATCACAATAAAATGGGGAGTTGGCATTATCCTCTTGCAAGAAAAGGGAAAGGTGAGCTGTCGGCACGTAATAGACCAGATGTGGTAAAGTGTTGAAAGGGTCAGAGCATCTTCTGGAGTTAAACCAGAGAGAATAGCTCCAGTGACAATAGAGTAATAACATTTTTAAGCTTGATCAGACATGCGAACAGCGGACAATTCTCTTTGGGACTGTGATTTATTTTATCTTCTCTCTCTCCTCTCTCCCGCTCTTGTTCTTTCTTCCATATTCATGAGCTAAGTCTAATTTTACAGTATTTCACAATTTACAATGCTACTGGTGACTTTGTATGACTTTGTTGCAATAGACGGGCCCAAATTAAACCAAGGCTAAACAACAAGCATGCGGGGGAAGGCGATGCATTTATTGTATCTCCGAGCTGTGAAAGATGATTCAAATAAATGCATGGCTTAGTGGAAAACAGAGACAACAGCTGGCAGTGAAAACAAGACTAGAAGCTGTGCTCATTGTATAAACTTGGCATGAACTCCTGGCATAACAAGATTAACCCGATTTTCACAGGAACTATGTTTCTGCACTGACATTGAAGTCATGTAATTCCTAACATCCAGAATGACCTCCAATCTGAACCCACCCCTTCAGTTTAAGTCACCCCCTGGCAATAAGCCTACTTGGTGGAGAGGGGAGAAGATAGGGGTCAACCACTATCACTAGCACACACTGCCCATGGCATTCTAATATTTGCAATTAGTACTATATGTCCTGTTCAGGATCCAATAATCAAAAAGCCCTTTACCAAGAAGACTGTGAGTCAATATGTATCTCCCTGCTAAGTTTTTGAGCAGCAACGCTTTATGTGAGTCAATGTGTTTGTGTGTTTATGGAAATGCATGATTAGGTCCTTTTGCTGAGAAGGATGGCTGTGAATAAATATGCGGTGCTATGTTATGACAACTGCTCAAAAAGCATGCAAAGACTGAATAATTACAATAATCATTTCAAAATGTCTGTTTTTATGCATCAAATTAGCGTATTATCATATTGACGCTTGAAACTGAAAACTGTCATTAAGGTTCACGTCTGTCTGTTAAAACACAAGTTTAAAGGGGAAAAAAATTGAAAAGTCTCCCCAGCACTGTTTTTGTTGTATTCTTTGTTGCTCCTTTTTTGTGAAATTTCTTTCAACCATCTATTGACCTGCCTGGGAGACACAAGCAAGTCTGAAAGTCTCACCACTGAGGCACAAAGTCAGACTTCCACTCCACATACATCCCCTGGTCTATGCATTTCCGCAGACACACAATCTACAGGCCGGCATCACAACTTGCCACCAGCACTCACAGTGTGCCCCTAAAGCAGTTTCATTTTCCCTGACAAATATCACTCTGGGCAATCCTTCAGAGACATAAGACCCCTTCTTGGGGCCATGGGACAATTGTGTCACTACTACAGCAGTGTTGTTATGTCATGCAGCGTTTTTTCTGTCCACCAACCAGCCCTCATAACAACTTTGTCCTCTCTGCATGCAACATCCTAAAGCCTATCCCAATGCTCTACTGTATAACTGTTGAGCTATCCACCTTTGGCAAAACTCTTGCATTGCTAGCATCATGTTCTTATCTCAGCCTTGCAGGTGAAGCATTACTGGCAAACCTATTTGTGACCTCTATCACTCACTGCCCTGTTTTCCGTACAGCATGGCGCCCGACACCTCAGGATATTAGGCTGATTCACAAGGTTATTGCCCAATGCAGAGAGCACAGGACTTATTGTAGTTTAGTCGGTGAGAACAGGAAGGGAATTCTGTCTCGTGCTTTCGGATAGGCTGTGTCAGATAGCCACAGCTCCTCGATAAGCCCACTTATTTCATTAAAAAATGCTTGAGTCAAATTGGAAGCAACGCAATGAATAAATAAATAAAAGCAGAAGTTTTATCCTTGATGTTGTCAAGTCTCGCTTAGCTGTGAGGCGGGAGAGCTCTGATGAGCCACAAGCGCAAACAGCTTGCAACTTGAGTGAAGGCATTACAGCAGCAGCACATCAGCAATCAGACCTCATTTCCTAGTAATTTGATGTCGCCGACGCTGTATTAACTCCATAGGTGGTCCCGTCTGTTTGGAAGGCTCGATAAATAAATAAATGTCATAGAACCACTGCGGTTCACAGGAGATCTATAAACTAATAATGAATGCCACCCTGCTTGTGCAGAAATCATCGGCGATGGCAGCTTTGCTCCTTTAGGTAGTCTCTAAGGGCCTATTTGAGTCCCGCTTGTTGAGATCAAGGCCTTTTCCTTTTTTTTTTTTTTGCCTGCATCAACAGTGTCATAAGCCACATACTCAGGGTTAAGGGGCACGATAGAAGGCATCAGAAACTTCTCTACTCCATTTATCAATATTGTCATATTACAGTGGCAGGGGTCTTTGGCAGGCGGAGGGAGGGGGATTACAGTCCTCTTTTGAAGCTCAGCTGGCAGGTGCTTGATTGAAGTGGGATCCCAGGAAAAGGGCAGGGGCTCAGGAACAGTGCAGGTTTTCCCACAGTCTGTGTCGACAGCAACATGTTCTGAGTCTCAACACTCCTCTATGCTCTCACGCCTTTTTTTACACCATGCTGTTTCCTCCTCCCCCCTGAACCTTTCTTCTCCGCCTCCAACGTATCAACTTTCAGAGTCAATGCACAGACAAGTTGTCCAGCAGAGGACCACAGGGGGTCACCTGATAAATGGATCTCTTATCAGTCACAATCCAGTCAGTCATCTTTTTCACCAGCAGCCTGGGGTTGAGGAGCAAAATTAAGAGTCTGCAGGAGCTCAATGCTTCGCTACCTTTCTCTTTCCTCTCTTTGTTGACTTTCTTTCTACATCCTTGCACACATGGGTTTGATAAACCGAGCTGTGGTTTGCTCCCTTCAGGTTTGGGCTTAGAGTGCAGAAGCTATGAAAGGACAGAGTGATTCAAGTCGCTGGACTGTGATAAAAACAAATGATGAACATGAGGAATACCTCCTCAGAGGATCGAGTTGATATAACGGAGGGGCAGAACTTACAAAAGGTTGCAAGTTGAATATATTAATGCAAATAGGATGTTGCTGGTGTGTGCCTTTCAAACCTACTGATTTATTGGCTTTCACTAGTGACCCTTCAAAACTATGACACGATAGTTAGGGTTCAACCCAATTGAAAAAATGCAGAGAATATAAAAAGGAGAATCACAATTCTCTTAAAAGCAAATGTTAAATGCAGTAAACTGATATTATTTTAATATATAAAAACATAGCAATACATCTGACTAAGGCTAGAGAGAAATTGCTGAGCCAATACAGCAGTATTTTAATGTGCAATCATACATAAAAGATATTACAATGCTGTAATCCCCAACACATTTCCTTTCAAACATATTGTCCTGTACACTGTGCATTATGACTTTGGATCCCAATGCCCTTTTCAGTCCAATATCATATGGACACACACAACTTTAAAAGATAGTGGCCTTGGATTCATGGAACTTCCTTTAAGCAAACAAGTTCCCTACATTTGAATAATTTAGATATACAGTATTCAAATCTTTCATTATGAAATGATTTCGGTGTGCAGGTAAGGTCTCAGTTCATTCACAAATGGCAGGATGGAGTCGCTGATATTGAAATGGGACATCCTCTAGTGACTGCAGCTTCTGGAGAGCCACCTGTCTCTTAATTAACGGCGTACACAAATAGTCAGACCCTGAGGGTATGAAAAATAAGCAAATTGCATTAAGTGACCCACCGGATATACTCCAAAAATCCATGTATATGAAATCTTCAGCAATTGACGTCTGTATAATAGGGCACTGATGCTACGGAGTGAAAACAAGCCATCAGAGAATCCCTTCATTGATCGGCTTTGTTGTTCCATTAGAAAAGCTGTCTAATGTACTACAGCCATGCGTCGTTAGACATACTATTAAATCACAAGTGTCATAACTGTCAATAATCATCTCATCTGTAAATATTGTATATCATGTTTGAATAATCATAATGTTTCCCTGACATGGTCTCAACGCACTTGAGAATTTAATGCAACAAGGACATATTTTCCTTTCTACTTTTAGCCATATGTCTTTCCTGCAGCTTAGTGAGAGACGCGATGGATAGCAAGTGACAAGTGACAGGGATGTGTGAGCCAGACTTCTCATTCACTAACCCACTCCTAGAGTGACAGCAGGGGTAGAGAGCAAGCCTTAATTGCATGTGACGGCAGATCACGCTGGCAGGGACCTTCAAGCCAATAAGGACTCACCTGAGAAAAGGTTAAAGATGGTGGTGGACCGGAAAATCCGATTGACACCATCCAAAGAAGACTCTTGCTTTTGCTTTTTTGCCCCTAACCGACAGACCACCACGCCTTTGTATCAAGTCAAAAGAAATATCTTTATTGTTTTTAACATTCACTGACTACTTTCAGTCAGACAACTTTACCTATAGAATATGGGGGGTTATGGACTCTGATCTGGAGCAGTTGTGTTTTGTTTCTTTGAT
Organism: Platichthys flesus; assembly: GCF_949316205.1. NCBI lineage: Eukaryota > Metazoa > Chordata > Actinopteri > Pleuronectiformes > Pleuronectidae > Platichthys > Platichthys flesus. Next base: position 3,882,502 of record NC_084968.1, read on the forward strand.
ATAATCCCTGTTTTATTCAAACGCAACAATCACCAGTTAAAAAATGTTGGAATAGAGTTAGAGATTTAGATTGTAGGTCAATATATATACTACTATACAACTTCTTTTATAATAACTGAATGTGTCCACATCCTGGACTTTGGTGTACCAATTCAATTATGAGATTGGATTAGCTCTAGTAAAGTGAAATTTTGCACAAAAATCCATCCCTACCATGTAAAGATGGCTATGCAAGCATGTGAATATGACTAAGATGCCATAAAACCCTACATTCTGTTACTTGGTAGGTCTTCTTAAAAATGTGTCCCTTTACTTCGAAACATAGTGATTATTTGTGGCTTACAGCTTTTTTTTTTGCAACATATTATAGTTTTTAATTAAGAGTATATATTTAGATGAACTCAGCACAGACGCTCTGCTGAAGACCAATAGTAATGAAATACAATTAAGACTATAAGCATAGGGGCTTCAAAAAACGTTATCATATACATGACTTGGATTCTGTCCACTGTGTTGCTGATAAGGTTATCAATAGAATGTGTTAAGGGCATGTTAAAGGCCACAACCTTATCATTAGCACTATACCATACTTATTTAGGTTTACAGGACAAGATAATTGGGAGCTCAATTATCAGGCAGTAAGCCCCCCCCCCCCCCCCCCATCCCCTCCACAATCTGAGCACAAACTGCCTCCGTTTCCACCCTCACCAGTGGGAGCAATTATCACCATGAAGTATGACTGGTGGAGTGTATGAGGGTGTCCCCCCTGCTCTTCCCAGCCTAGTTCTGTCACCATCTTACCCACATATTACCGCTCAAATTCAGTGCCCTGCATCACATCTTTACAGATTTAAGGCTTTAACATTTTGAGCCATAAGGTTGAATTTGCTGAAAATATGCTTAAATGATCTCCTGCCCAGAGGAATGTGATGTTACAACCGAAAGAAAGAAGCACTATACTTCCAGTACAAATGCAGCTAAAGCCTTGAGAATTGGCAGACAAGAGCACGCAATGGGAGAAAACCTGATTAAAAAATATATATAAAAATGATATTCATCTTCTGTAAAGGTATGAAAGTGTACGTTTTATTCTAACAAAACGCAGAATGTACGAGCATGAAACAAAAACTTGATATGTCAAAGGTGGTTTGACATATTTACAGGGGCCACATACCATTTGCCTAGTTAGGTTTTCAAAAAAATAAAATGGCTACACAATGTCATTAGAGTACAGTCACGAGTGAATCAAAAAGTAAAGATATGATTGGATCAGTTTTGAACACTATTGATACTATACTTCCAATTGTTTTGGAAAAAAGCACAGCCAGGATTGCATACAAACTTGAAAATATCACTCCAAAGGTGAAGTTCAGTGGAGGGAGCATCACATTTTCAGGCTGCTTTGATCTGGCTTTGCTGCCTCTGGTCCTGACAGCTCGCCATCATGGAAAGGAAAATGAATTCCCAACTTTATCAAGGTATCTTAAGGGATAATGTCATAGTGGTTGTCCGCCTGCTGAAGATGGGTAGAAACTGGGTGATGCAACAGGTCAATGACCCTCACCAAAGAAGTGAATCTACTACAGCACAACTTCAAAAAAAGAAAATCCACCTTTTGGAGTGGCCCAGAGAGAGCCCATGGCAGACCTTAACCCGGCAGAGATGCTGTGCATTGAGCTCAGAGCGCTGTTCATAGCATCTCATCCTAAGACTACGGCTGAGCTGAAGTGGGTCTGAAGGAGAACTGTCAAAAACTCCTCCTGAAAGCTGTACAGGACTGACTATTGTGTATCTAATAAAAGCTCTTGTTTGAAGTTATTGCTGCCAGAGGATGTCGGAACACTTGTTAAATCTAAGGGTTCACTTACTTTTCCCTGCAGGTGTCTTGAGTGGAAACGTAAAAAAAGGACACTGTAGAACATAATGATTTGTGTGTTATCAACTTAGGGACATGGTGTTTGTCTACACTTTCATTCATGTACAGCTTCTTATCAAACAAAGGCATTAAAAAACACCAAGTTCATGGGTCTAAAGAACGATGCTGAGCTTTTGACATTTATAAATTACAGCAGCTGATACACCTAGATTTGTCTGACCTGTTGGGGAAAATAGCATCTATTCATGGCAGACCCTGTTAAAACATCTCCACAGGCTATAAAAAGGACAGGGTGCGTTTGAAGTTGACGCCTTAACTCCCTGAACACAGATCTGCTTCTCCCTGTCTCTTCCACTCTGCAGCTAGAGGCTCGCCTGAGGTCACGGCATCTTGCTTTAAGGCGGAGGGAGGAGGGATTCCTTTTCCTGACATGCGGGGTCCAGCCCGGTTAACTGCAGGGCTCCCTCATGGATCCAGGTTTCTGCCATATTCCCAAGTATATAATATAAAGTGATGATGAAAGTGAATTGAAGAGTGGTGAGCAGTAATAAGCTAAACAGCTGTTTTTGAACAGTTTCCGACATGGCACTGTCAAGTGGAAAGGCCTGCTGCGTAAACACTTTCTTACCTCATAAATGTTGATATAGTGTTTATATCACAGCCAGAGAAAACTGCGACTATGGACGGATAACATCACATTTTCTGTGACATGGCCAGATACCATTTCTTGTCACAAGTCAAGAATGAGGAATACATTGTATGCAATATAACTGTGTAGGTGAGGGATGATAACTTTTCATAGCTGACTGCTGATCATTTACCAAAAATGTTGTACCCATCATGTCATGTCCAAGTGAATTTTTTTCATTATCAGGTCTAAATATTAGGAGAACAATATTCAAATGTACAGATAAATTATTGTAATTGCTGGACTAGAAATTGCAAATACCTCAACTTAAAAGCCAGCCATAACCCAGATATTATGATAAGTAGATAGCTGTTGTTGGCCAAAACAATTTACAAAATAATTGTTACACTTCAGATACATGTCTTTAGCTTGTGTAAGCCACCAAGTGTCGATAGAGATGATTTGGCGTCACTTTTGGGATGCAGTCATAAGATGTTTTGAGACATGGCCTGCGGGTGAAATCCGGAGACTTGGCTAAAAAGTTTACCCAGAGTTTGCATTTCACACAATGCAAAACACAGCAGGAGGTTCACTGCACAGACGCGTTCATAACAGCAACTAATCCTCCACATTACTCAGGCGAGAGGTGGTGCAGCTGGGTGAAGCAGACAGAGGCAGAAATTGACATATCAATATTTCACTACTACATTTTGTCCAGTGCATGTCAGAAAGCAGCTATATAGTCTATGAATTAGACTGTCTGGGCAGACTTAGGCCAGATGGTTAGAATGCTAAGTTCAAAATAATTAAAGTTATATGTCAATTAAATAAGTAAAGACTAAACATTGACATTTCAGCCACTCTAGAAAAAGCCTGAAAGTTACAGGAATTGGACTTTTATGCTGAACTCGCAATGTTTCTCCTAGAATGTTGAGTAAACAGCTCTTATTGCCAACATTGGCCTCAAAGTTGTGGCGAATACTTAAAATTTGAATCAATGTAAAGTAATTAAATTCACTGCGTTGTGCATTTGCAAATTCGTAGAGGGAAATGACCACAGAGACCAATAAATTCAATAAATGCTGATTATAGGTTTTGTATTATACTGAATTCCAGTTTTTCACCAGAAATACAAGAGTCACATTAACAAAACATTAATCCTGTTTTTCTATTTGTTGTTTTTATTGAATTCTATTGAGGTGACTGTGCATTTCAAGCCTGACAAATGGCTTTAAAATCCGGTGCAAATCCAGCCCCGGTGGCAACCTGAACGACTGTTCAGCCTGTTGAGTAAATTAATGTATTAATATCTCAGGCAGTCATTACCCCTGAGAGCTCATAGCCGCCTTGCCCTGCACTGTCATTTACAGGTCAACAGAGGATAAAGCGAGGGTCAGCATCAATTATAAAAACAATGGCCCACAGAGGCTATAATCACAGTCCCCAATAGCAACAGGCTTGCACATAACTACTTCGAAATGGAAACAGAATCTCTGATTATAGCAAGGAAGGTACAGCTACACAAAAAAATGTCAAGGTTATATGTTTTCTTGCATCTCTTTGAGCGTTCAATGTGAGATAAAATCTAACATTTTGTCACTGGTATAAGGTTGGAAAAAATTGGCAAAACAAAACCTTAATTTACTTGATTAACGTCAATGAGCAAAATGATTAACCCTGTTGGAACCAGACATGGATGAAGGGTGCTAACAGCTGAGTGAGATCACTGCTATATATTTACATGAAGGCAACAGAGGATACAGACTCTACAAAAGACAGTAGCAGGATAAAAACCTGCGCTCGAGGCAGATGAGATGGCGCAGCCTCCGTAAATTACAAAAACCTCAGCTGTCATTTTCAATTTAAAGATTGTACAGATTCCACTTTAGGCAGACATTCATCATTGCAAAGGATTTCTAAAGTCTGGAAGACAATATGTTTTGTTTTAAATTAGACCTTTGTGGCTAAAAGCTTGCAATCAATGTCCAAACTATACAGACTATCAAATCATGAGTGTTAAATGTGCATCATTATTCATTTATGTAACACAGTCAAGATTATATTGCAATAACGTGGCTCTTCTTCTTTCCATCTCGGCTTCAGACAGACTTGAAGGCCACTTCTTTCTGTCGAAATCCATTCACTCTCCGTATGCTCTAATATACACATCAAGGCCTGCCACTTCCAAAGCTTTGTGTTCATGGGCAGCATTTATAAGTAAAGGGGATGGTAGAGAAAACCCTACATTTCTCCATTAAACTCTCTCTGTGTCTTATCCAAATAAATGCTAATACTGGTGCTGTTGTTGTACTTATGATTTATTTATTTAGGTTTTTTTCATTAAAAAAAAAATACCCCCCACTTTCTTAAATTATTGACCTTAATTGTTATTAACCATAGACAACACCAGTCAAAAAATAAAGTAATGACTTTTAATGTTCGGTGTTAGGCAAGACTTTAGTTTGTAAATACTATTAAAAAGCTTTTAAAAAGTCATGCTATTTGCCATTTTGATAGCATTTTATAGCAAGCCAATTTACAGCCAATGCACTGGGTTTTAAAGAAAAAAATTTGGTTTGGCATTAAAACAATGCTAAATACAAAGTATTAGTTTCAATCCCAGTTTCAAAAGAGCTTGCTGTTGCCATCTTGCTGACCTGTTTTGCACTGAAATTCCACTTTATAAGGTGCTTCCCCTATCAGTGTTAATAATTAAAAACTGTGTAACGAATTTGAAGTAGAAATAATAAAAAAAAACAATACTACTTTTACAATTCAAAAAATATTTATTTTTAGCTTACTCTTGTTACTCTTAATTAAGGGAGAACAATTTATGATTGTCTTAATTTAACCCATTACATCTTATTTAGGATATGACATGTTTTGCCACACAATGACGTATAATGACTTTATCAAGAAAAATTGCAGCTCTTGTGATTTGGGTATTAGTCTTTTCAGAAGTTAGCACAACAAATAGAGTTCCATTTAGGAATGGGTAATAAATATGCACTCCTTAATCAAGGTATGTGTACTTAATCAACTTGTTAGTAGGGCTGAAACAGGGAATGAAATGAAACTAATGAAAATTCTAGGATCTGTTTAACCTCATTTAAATTATTCTTTGGTTTTAAATGATCTGTATATTCGGTAAATAAAGAGATAATTACTATTTTAATTGATTTCACATAACCGTGAGTGAAAGCTATTTATACACCAACATCTGGAACTTGGATGTGTGTAATAGGATCAAAAGTAGCGAAAGATAGAGAAAGACCCAATAACTATCGGTGACTACAGGGAGTTATTGTGAGTCCGTTGGGAATGAATGTCAGTGTCAAAGGGGTTGTAGTTTATAGTTTCAGTGAGCCAAGAAGGGAAACTCGTTCTTCTGATATTGAATCTCTGAAAAGGACCATCAGCTAAATGTGTAAATGATCAAGTAGCATATCTTGCATCATCTAGACGCAGACACATGAATACTATATATCGCAAGTGCCAAGTCTCATCATTAAAATTGATCCCATGAAGTGATGTGTTCTTCCTCTCTTTGTTGAGCAGGCAGCAGTCCTTTAAAAACAAGCATTTCTTTGACATCACCCCTTCCCCACAGAGGCAACACAAGCGCGGCACGGATTTGTTAGTTCAGACATCTAAAGTGTCTTAAAACCAACTAAAAGTGAGCAAGCGATAGACCTTTACATCCCACCCACGTGTTGGATGAAAGGAACAAATACACCGCTGCTCTGGCAGCCATAATGACCCAATTTACGGTGCTTGAACCAAAGAACATCTCCAAAAATAAATTAACGCTGATCAAATGAATCTCTTCATGCGGTATTTCTTATTCTTGCTATCCTCTCTATCTCTCACTGTGGATCAGTCACCGCTCTCTCCGCAATTTCCTCGTGATCCGTTTGTCTCCTCCTTACTTCCATCTCCATTCTCTCCCTCTCACTCCATCATACTGTCTCTCTCCATTTCAAAAGGACAAATGTTTCCTGCAGTCACTGTAGCACTGCATTGGTATTCTGCTCTCAATTTAGCCAAGAGCCAGGCAGCAGTATCTGCTCGCAGCAACCACACAGCAATCTGACACAGAGCACACAGACAGACAAGGAGGAAAGGATTGAGGAATTAAGGAACTGTGAAATATGAGACAGGGACAGGGCGAAAGACAGACAAGCAGATAGACATATTGCTGTCCAGCCATAACATCATGTGCTGTGCTAAGGGGGCTTTAACCACCTAGAACTTATCCACAAGAAATGAAGGATTGAACATTTGTTTGGCTTCCTCAAGGAAGCAGTAGACGAAACAAGACAGACTCTTGAGCTGCACTGTTAAGGCCTGCTCTAAACTTTCTACATCAAAACAACTTAAAGACTTTGATCTAAATCGTGGCTGCAGGCTGATTATATTCGTATGACTTCAGATCCATCAAAAGCAATTTACAAACAAAAATATGAACAAAATAGTCTATTTGTTTCTCTTTCAGCGCAGCAACAGCTTCTCTGTGAGTACCACAAAATTGCGAAGCCTTCAAACAATCAGCACATAACTGGCAAAGTGATTCTTATCCACCTTTTGAAGGCTCTGTAATTACAAGTTATTTCATCCAACAGAACAATGTAAGAGCTGCTGAGGCTATTGATTATATATGGCTTTTGTAGTACATATATTAACAATATTGATAGAACATATTAGAGGAAACTAAAACGGAATAAAGTAGGAAAGTCTAGTCAAGAATGGTAATGCCTTTCCTGATGTCTGCATTGGGAATGAGATAATTCACAAGTAGGGTGTGCAGATGGAAAGAAAGGGAAGAGGGAGTTAAGTGTGAGAAGAAGGGTGGCAGGACTACGAAGTGCTGACAGTGGGCAAAGGTGAAAACGAGATAAGTGGAGTAAGGGAGTTAACGCGGGAGAGGCGCAGAGGAGGAGGTAGGTGAAGAGAGATGGAAAAACCCAGATAGCCTTGAGAAGAGAAGGCGGGTAAAGGAAATGCCGCGAGACAAAGAGAAACAGAGAGATGGATGGATGAAGGACAGGGGAAATAAAAACCACAGATATGGAAATGGGATGCGTCACTGAAGGAGGGAGCCAGAAGTTTAAAACAGAACAGAGTTTGACATAAACTGACAGCACAGGAGCACAACCCAAGAGCAAGTGAAGGCAGGAGCAGGGAGTATTCCAGAGACAATAAGCTTGGAAAGAAGACAGAGAGAGAGGGAAGAAGGAAAGACTGAGACAACAGAAGGAGTCAAAGCCAGTCAAAAGAAGACCTACAATGTGCCATTTTGCATTTGAAATGTTCTGTTTAGATATTCAGCACCTTTGATGTTAAGTATTGTTTTAAAAAAAAAAAATCCCAGGCACATTCAATGTAGCACCTGAGTCACGTAATCCTAGGCAAGCTTTTTTTTTTCAAGCAAAGAATATTCTTTAAAACTATTTGACAATAATAGACTGCACAATGTCTGCCTTAAGTAGCTCTTTCAGAAAGCAACACACAGTTCCTCTGAGCTTTCATGAGGTCAACACCTCAAGTAAAACACTCTACAAGAGCAACTTCCTTCCACCCAACACCAAGACATAAGTCATTTATGACCTCTATGCAACTTAGAGAGGCCATGGAAAGGCTATTTGTGTTTCATTTATACACATAAGAACGATGCAGCTTTCCTCTGCAAATCCTTTCACTGCACTGTCCCCTCAAGTAAATTAATTGCTATCAAGACATCCCAACACCTGAAAGGTAAAGGCCAACTCTTGCATCTAATGACATAGTATAAAGATTTCGAGGACCTAAGCAAAAAGTTGTATCCTTACCTACAACAGATGGATGTTTTACAATACAAAAGGGGCATTACACAGGAACAATTTCATTAAATCGGGGTTAAGCTGGCACAATATGATGGTCCCTTACCTTCTTTGCAGTACTTCCCCTTGAAGCGGGTGTGGGTGCAGTCGCAGTGAACTTCTCCATACTGAATAGAGCAAAACCCTCCGTTGAAGCACGGGTTCTGTTTTGTGCAGAGGTACTCCAGGTCGCTCTGAATGCCCTGGCTATTCAACAAAGTAGGAGGCATCTCCCCGACCTTCAGATTGGATATCAAGCCCTGGAAGGGTGGCTCGTACTTTACTGTACTGGACGTCAACGCAGAGAGGCGCACATCGGGTGGGATGCCACCTACAAACAGGTCACTGACCACCGCCATCTCCTTCCTCTTGGACTTGACCTCGGCCACCTTTGTTTCTCCATCAACCATCAGGAGGGTCTCACGAAAGTTGCGGGTGAGTAAGACCATGTGCCAGCGGTCATCATTCACTCCTGTCTCCATGTGCAAAGTGGCTGGCTCGGCACAGTGGATGGCAAAGCGCAGCTGGAGGCGCCCACCAGCTATCAGCAGCTCCAAGAAGTCACAGTTGCCACCATCATCCAGGTAGAGTACCAAGGATTTGCTAATGTTGGTCTTGAGACTGAAGCTCAGCTCGCCCACTGATCCAGCTTCCCAGCGCCCATAGCGTGCCCATTGGCCAGGCGCCCCACCAAATTCCAGCATTGTCACTGTACTGAGCAGGCTAAGGATGGCCAGGGGCCACAGGGGCCAACCCAGGAATCTTAGCACCCTTGTCATGCTCAAAGTTCCCAAGTTTCCCCTTCTGTTCTTAATGCCTTACAGCTCTACTGAACCACAGAGACTAAGTTCAGTACAGCTAACAGATTTGAAATGTAAACAGCAATTAGTATATCACACTGAACAACTGGGATGTAAAGCTCAGTGGGGAATGTAATCCTCTCAGGGGCCCTTCTAAAAAATTTCTAATGAATCAGCAGTTATTTCTCCTTCTCTCTGATGTGGAAAAATGCTTGTCCTTATCCTGACTCTCTCCTTAGTCTCTCCATCAGTTGGTGCCTCTGGGACTTGGAGGAAAGGAATGAGCAATAGCAGGAGAGCAGTAGAGGGGGTGGGGGGTATGATAATTGCCAAACAGTCGTTTCTTCAAAAGCCTCTTAGTCTATCCTGAACTGAAAATAGAAGCTTTGTCTCTGGAATCCAGATCGCAAAGCAATTTCCAGGAAATGTGAGCAGCTGCCGAAGGCTTGAGGGAAGAGTCATCCGATTGTGATCTTTCTTCAAGGGGTGTGCAAGCAGAAGAACATTTGCAAAAGAGAGGGAGTGGTAGAGAAGACGGGTATTAGAGCTTGCCGGTGTCTGATAGAGCATATGATGTGTTCATGGCTTCAGCGTAAACACATGCTTCTCCTGAAACCTATCGACCACAAAGGTTTATGCAGGTATGGGTCCCATCATTGTGGGGGCAGGTCGGGATCTGAAAGAAACACAGACACAGAAACTGTTAAACACAGGCGAACAAAATACAGTCGGTCCATGTAAAACTGTGACCTATCCTTTGTCAAATTAATTAGCAATTATTCTGTTGAAATACTTAATAATTTATTTTATCCTTCATCTGCTTTGCCTTTGGTTTCCTCTTGCCTGCAGTTTCAGACACCATACACTGTATATGAAAATCACTACGTATTTTCAGTTGAAACTGACACTCATAAAAAAAAAAAATGTCTTGAGCCAAGCAATAAATACGCCTTTTGAGTTGAGTGTGGTTGCATACCTCCCAGAGGAGCCTGGGCAATATGAATGTCTTATTTCATCTGCTCACTCTCTGTCATGTCAATAGACACATCAAGCAATGTTATGAACCCTAACACAATGATTTAATTTGCAGATAGGAGAGTTGTCATAGATGTGGAGTTTTTTTTTCCAACAGAATATAATGATGCCCAACACATACAAACACACTACGAACATGCGTATGCAAATGCTCACATCATTAAAATGAGATGTGTTCAGAGTGGAGTGCGGCAGAGTCTATAGCTGGGTCTTGACCCAAGGGCTTGACCAAATCCTGATCCATTATTTATTATGTGAGATTTAAGTTCCCCTCACAGACAGTTTACAACCAAAGCCAGGCTCGTCCCTGCTCACAATCCCTTGTGCTATTCTGCCACGACTTCAGTGTGACAATAGCATTGACAAAAGCATACATGCGGGGTGGGGAAGGAGGGGGGGAGTAAGAGGGAGCATAAATCATGATCTCAGAGGGGTGAGATGGAGGAAGCACATGGACATGTGAGAAAGAAAAATGGGAGGAAAAAAAATCATGTTGCAGCATGTCTTCCCAGTCTTCAAATCAAGCTTTATGGGTAGTATTTTTTTCATGCTTGGCTCAAGATCATTAAAAACTTTTACCTCGATTACAATTAAGGAACAATTGTACTTTGCCGCCCCCCCACGTCGGATCACTCCGGTCACTTTAACCCTGAGGTCTTAGCTGTGAGTGTCACATCAAGTATGGCAGGGGAACTGCACGCACGCACAATGTTTCAGAGTAAACTTCAGTACTCTACGTGTCCTAATAACTTCTGTTTGTGTTGGTTTTTACAGTTAAAGTGTAAAGTGAGCACAGGTCAGCGAGGAGGGTGATGTGCATCTACCCTCACTCTGAAGCAGCATGTCGGGGCCGCCGCCGAGCAAGTGAGGTTATAAACGTCAGTGAAGATAAAACATAACATGTTAATTGCCCAGCTCTTCCACAAATATGAATACACTGATGGCTTCATAGCAAATGATATTCAATTTTTTCACAGTTCTACCAAAAGGGTGAAATTTACAATCATGTGATGCTTTATCCCATTAGGGCATTAATTCCAGACATATTGGCATTAACTTTCACTAATCAAATATGTTTCACTCTGTACGATACATTTTTTGTCTTGGCTGTGCTACCGGGTTGGTTTTCATGACCAACAGATACATTTGCCATGCCACAGTGTCAAAAATCAATTAGTATTGGTACTTTGGTGGATACCAGCAGAGAGCTTACGCTTATTAAATCAACCATTCTTGAACCAAAACTGTGTCCCTTTTCACTTAAGAGATTTGGGATATTTCCTTTGCCAAAATGGGTATCCATTAAGTTATTTCTGTTTGGTTGGGGACCACGCAAGACCGAAGCAGGGTTTCTTTGTCTTTTCACAGTGTTGTGTTTATAAAAGTGTTGTATGTCGAGTTTCCGTGTATCCTACGCGCATTGTGTTGCCAGTTATTGGGGGGTTGTGGCGGGCTTGGCTACTATTAAAACCCAAGGACACTGAGGAAGCATAACAAGCCTCAGGAGATAACCAGAGCTCCAAGGGTTGTGCTGTGTTTGGAAGTGTATTTGATTTTGATTGATTCTAGTTGTATGTGCAGTTCCCTGCATTCAGCAGTGTGAGGGTGAGGTGTTCATGCGAACAGTTTGAGTTTGTGTGCGTCTATATTTATTCCAGCATTTGGGATTACAATTTCTGTCACACTTTATGCCACAATGTCTCCTCTACAGCACCTCACCGCACCATTGTTTTTACAAATGACTTACACAAACCATCGTTGGTCCAGTTTCCCCCCCCCCCCCCATAGGAAAACTATCTTGCTCACAGTGCTTGGCGGCTAGCTGCGGCAGAGTAAGGCAACCAGGCTGAAAGACCAATGTGTACCCAGTCTCATTTAGCCTGACATGCCTTCTAATCCAAGCAAAGCTCTGCAACCCTCAGGATGACTGCACAGTCATGTGAGCTACCACCGACCCATTTCCTCTCACATCATCCCATGAGGAGTGTTGGAATGAGCTTGACAGGAACTCTGCTCCAACCGAGTCCACGCCGCAGTGGAAACCATTCATGTATTATCTTAATTCCCTCACTTGTGACAAAGATTGGATGTTTTTGAATATGGCAAAACCTATTTAATTTGTACAGTCTGTCATACAAAAACATCATATGGACCAATGTATCTAAATGCAACACCTGGAAACAGGATATAATTGTAAATAATGGATTTGAGCTAGTTATTTCCATGCCCGCTGCAGCAATGCACAGAGACAAACAAGTTGCTAATAGAAGAACTTAGAGATCGATCGTACACACACAAAATTATAAGGTTAGATTTCTGCATTCACAATTTCTTCAAAAAGATCCAGCTGCTATGATCCCATATACCTATTACATGCTTGAGTAAAAGCAAATCAAGCATCTTGTAAACAATCCAATCAAAATTGGTTGTGGAGGTTTTCAGTCTGAATGCGATACAAATATATATGACCACCTGCTTTCTTGTGTGTAGTTGGGGGACTTTCACGGTATTTCTGTGGTGTTGTATTGTGGAATAAAGACTTCCACAGTGTGTGCAGGCTTTTATTATTCTTGGAATAAATGTGTGTGTTTTGGTATTTAATCCATCTCTTGCAGTGCATTGACTTGTCCCCAGGTTTTCAGATTCCCCACAGACCACACTACACCTGTTGTGTGAAGCTGTGCCAGGCTTTCATCTTCCTTCTTCTGCAAACACTCGGCTCAAAGACAATCATCTGAAGTCTGGTTTGAATACCTCTCTGCCCACTAGTGCAACACAGAGTTCAGTGCGCAGTGCGCAGTGCCTATTTTCCCCTCTGAGGGGGAGACACCTTGTTTAGAACTGTAAATATGACACTGAATCACTTTTCAAGTGCATTTGAAACAGCTGAAGTGTATGCAATATTTATACAGCACAATAATCTAGAGAAACGATAACAGAGGTGTAGCGCACACAAATATTTACACATAAATCCTTTTTTTTCATTGCACAAAGACACCTACTCATGTGCATTATAAACACAGTTTCCACATGTAAACAAGCGCGTGAACACACACACACACACACACACACACACACACACACACACACACACACACACACACAAACCATATCATGGTAGGAGCCATTAATCCTTGTCTGTGAGAAGCTCAGCAGTGTACCATCCGTCAGTATGAGGCTACTGCTGCTGCCGCTGTGCTCTAATTAACCAGAGAAGCCTGCTGAGCCACTTTCAATATTTCTGGTCAAGATGGAGAACACAGATTTGAAAGTGAGTTTGAAAAAAACAAATACATGGAAGAGGTGGTGTCCAGATGTCTTGAATAGCATGGATCAGGAGAGGAAGCTGGAGAGGTAAGCGGAATGGAAGATTTGGAAATCAGACAATTCTGTGGGAGCTTTATTTCTCCTGCCAAAACACTCCCTACATGACCTAATATAAAGTCAATGTAGTTTGAGATCAGCCTAATGAGAAACATCTTCATTTTCTTTTACTCTTGCTATCATAACAGCATGTTGATTTAAAGGCAGATTAATTGGTAGAAACTGCGTATATGAGTTTCAATCTCAAGTCTGTTATTAATGGAATGGAGCTCTATGATTAATAGATTCTAGGATTGACGTGGACACTGACAAGGACTTTATAATGTTAAAAAAACAAACCCACATTCCAAAGAAGAAATGAAAGACACAGAAGACCTTGAAGTTAGTTGAAAATAAATTGAGCTAATCAGGATTGTGAAAGGTGAGCTACATGACACAGTCCCAGAGTCATGTGCACCATGTGAGCTAACACAGAGGTGAATTGCTTTTATATACTACATCAGACCACTGGCTTTGATCAGCCTCGTCAGCTGTAAGCCACCAGTGACTAGCGCTAGCTGTTACTGCTAACAGCACTTAGCCCTTTTGAGAAGATGCTAATCAGAATCAGAATCAGAATTATTTTTATTGCCATGTATATTTGCACATACAGGAAATTGCCTTGGTGTGGTTGGTGCACTTTGCAAACAACAAATTAAAAAAAACAATAGCGAACAATATAACAATATAAAGAAAACAACAATATATACAGTTAAAGAGTTAAAGAGTTATGTGCAGATCAGGGGGCTTTAGCCTTGCTGTTAGCTCTGTAACCACCAGATTAATAATGACTTTAGAGGCACTTCTTGTTGCTCCTTTTGCCATGACACCTCGGCAGGTTGAATCATGGGGAGAAAAATAATATGCTATCCAAGCTCAAATGTCGTGAGGACGCAAAGTGAAAGCAGTCACACGTTGAGCAGGGAAAGACTATAAAAAAGAATATAGTGAATATTCTGAAGCTTGTTTTAGGCTCTGCAGGAAAAGGTCACCCACATTTCTCCTTTATCAATCAATCAATAAGAAGAGGCAGGCCGGATTGGAGGCTTTGGGACTGTGTGGGAGGAGAGGTTGTTTCCAACTAGTCTGGCTGGTTGCAGATCAATTGCAGACACAAGACGCAGTGGACCCGCCTCTGTAGATGGCAGTGCTGACAGCCATAGATGACAGAAATGGAAACATGAAGGCACAGAAAGCCACATCATGTAGGGCAGCGACAGCCGAGACTGGAAGACACAGGCCTCTCAGCGTTAGCAAATCACTCATAACGACATTATTACGTCCCTGATCGAGCCAACAAAATGGCCGACAACGGGAGAGAAGGGAGTGAGACTGAGCATGAGGGATGGAAACGAAGAGGAAAAAGTGACACTCAGCCTGCCATGCTACTCATGACACAATCACAGTGACATGTAGTAACACATGCACTTACACACATCGTCCCCGTATAACTCCGCCATTAGATCTGCGTGCCATCAGCCAGCCTCATCACGCTGCAGTGTAATGTAGTAATAATGCAGTGAGACAGAGGGAAGGAAAGCTTGACAGGGAGTTTCTGCACTCGCAATGTAACACTACCGTCTGGCTCCCTGCTCATCCAAGCTCTAAATACCTCTTTCACTTGTCCTTCTCTCCTATTTTTTCCTCCCCGATTGACACTAACCTCCTCATAATGCCTCTCATTTCCCCATCACACCGCTCCCTCCTCGTACTCCCTCTCTCAGCTCATGCCGCCATCCATCATCATCTAACGTTGGTTCCACCTACTTGCAACTGTATGGAAGCGTAAAAGCTCACAGATGACCAGGTGTGGCCAGCGTTGAAAGTGTAATTCTAAATGAATCGGTGCAGCGTGCATGCGGCAGAATAATGGATTAGCCATTGTCTGAGCCCTAGGTTAAGCTTTGTTATGTTATCACTGTTGCGTGAGGGGGGGGGGGGGGGGGGGGGGGGGGGGGCAGTGGTCCTGGATGAGTATCAGTGTGCCAGTGGATTACAGCAGGTGAAAAAAACTGCACTTTGACTACTGTGCTTGGGCATATTATTGGGTGTGTGAGTGTGTTTGTGTATGTGTACATATTTAGAGTGATGTACATGACTACTCAAACACAGCTCTAGGCAACAAAAGTATATTTTCAGTATGCATGTTTAGAAGTGCTGCCTTCCTCTCTCAGCTTCCTTGAGTAAGATACTGAAACCCTACCTGTTCAACTGTTATAAGTTGCTTTGCATGCAGGAAATGTTAAATGTTTGCTGGGGGCGAGCGAGAATGTGGCCGATTAAGTGTGTGTGTTTGAGTGCATATGCCTCGCAGCATGCGTGTGGCTGTCTCGGTGCCTGCAGATGTTTTGGTAGGAAGCGCAAGGCTCACTGGCCAGGCCTCAAGACTCTCCCGTTCCAATTAAACAGCCCACAAGCCTGCAGCTCTGCTTGCCTTATCTGGGGAGGGGGAGGGAGAGAGGGACAGAGGGAGAGAGAGACAGACAGAGGGGAGGATGAAGTGACAGAGTGAGACAGCATGTAGGAAAGACAGAGGTGGTTGGAAGGCAATAGGAAGAGGAGCGACAGAATAAAAGGATAAGTCATCCCCCAGACATCCTGCCAAGCAGTACTTCTGCATATGCTCTCTATCTTCCAACTCCTACCCGTTCAAAGAAACACATACACAAACAATCTTTCCTCCACTCATTCTTTCATCTTCACCCCATCACACACAGCAGAACCTCAGTGTGGAAAGTGCAGAACTGATGGTGTGCAGTTGACAAAAATATTGTGTTTATTTTGGTAAATAAACATTGCAGTGTCAATAGGGACACCGGGTCTTTTCTATAGTCATTGAAAACTAGGAAAAAAAGACTAATTTAGTATCAGTTAGTTGTTGTACATGAGTTTTGTTTAATAATGAACAAACAAATTGGTAAACCTAATTCAGTCTAAGGATTAATTTAATTAACTGCGAGGGGGAGCCGATTTAATAAAGATACAAAAATATGTATGTTTGTTTGTTACGTCACTACTGTGTCCCTTCTATTCTACATTTAGGCATATAAGTACTGATCATCAATCTTAGTACCTGTGATACATGAGACTGAAACTGCATTTGCTTTTAAATTGTTGTTGTGTTTGCAACTGTGAGATTGCCTCTAGAAAGCTGCAACAAAAGGAGGGGCCATTAGCAGCTGTAAATAGTGGCAGCTATCCCATCTTTCTTGCACGTTTATTGGGGCAATGGCAGGTGCAATTATGGTCCACAGGTACCTGAGTGGCCAATAAGGGCAGTAGCAGTCAACAAGCATATAAAAGGGAAGGTAGGTAAAGCGATCCCATTCAGGGAACACAGGCATTGTTCCTTTAATTCTTATGAGGCCATCAAGAGTTAAATTGGAAGTTGGTGAAAATGTTTGTATAAAAGGCAAATTTTCATTAATGTTTTGAATTTCAACAACGCTTAAATGCCTGGAAACATAAAATAAAGGCAAATGCTGTTGCTGCTTGTTCATGCTCCTCTCTAAAATCCAGGTTCAGGAGCCACCACGAAGTCAAACACCATAGAGCTAGCTGGCTGTAATATCAACACAACCGGCTGCTTCACAAGCTGCTTTGCCTTCTCATCACAAATGAATTATGGAGGAATGTGACAGGCAAAATAGGAAGGACAGCAGATTGAAAGAAAAGGATGTGAGATAGAGCAGGAGAGGGAGGGACACCGAGACACACAGCAGTTCAGAATGAATTGGCTGTGGTAAATGACAGTCGATTACCATCTTAAATATACTGTCAAAAAGCTATTTTCCACAGGCCTGATATTTGCATCTTATTAGGGCCAACCTCCCAACCTCCCCAAGTACCCATTTGCCTATAAGTCACCTGTGCACTCATCTTATAGGAGTCCCCTTTTTATGAGAAAGGAGAGATAGAAGGCTGAAAGCTGGGGGAGGCCAGTAACGAAACCTCAATTCAAAATTTCAAAATGAAATAAGCCTTATTTTTTACAGTAATCATTATAATGGAAGAATAGAGATTTCCCAGAGGGAATGTTGATACATTTGTGTAAGAGTACTGAATAGTTTATTTCAGGCAAGGAGGAGTCAAGGAGGAGTCAAGGAGGGAATAATGAAGTTGGAAAAGTTTAATCAATTTTGTTATGTGTCTATCGGCTGTCTTCAGCTATCATAAAAATACTATAAGCGACAATCTGAATCCTGGTATTATTACCAACCTCTAATGTTTATAGGCTTTTAGACCTAATAGCTAGTACAACTCAGAGAGAGGTAGATGTTAAAACTCAAAAACTTTCAGAGGATATCTTGGCGATGGCAGATTTGTAAACAGAATTGACATTTCAATATCACAGCTCAGGCTGATGAAGGATCATATTGATAGAAATACTTCAGAGGAATCAAAAGAAACACAGCCCACTGAAGACCGGGGGAGTGACAAGCAATACAAGGACGTGTGTATTTTCTACTCAAAGTTCCATCTTAGCGATTTCCATTGATGTTAGGGCACCGATATGATTACTAAGAGTCAAGGCCCACTAGCATTTGCTGCAGGTGAGCAATGTGTTTAATTTCACACAGCATGTAGACGCGCTGAGCTCATTATTAGGCTCTAAAGTCCCTCAGAGCCCTTCCTATGGTGGCATATTGATCTGGGCAATGTGGTTGAAAGCAGTGTTTTACAAAATACCTCTCAACCAGCTCTCTTCTCCTGTAAGTCCCAGCAGTATGTTGTCTTCCTCTTTTGAGGAGGAAAAAATGAAGTCACTATAAAATTCCTGATGAAAAATTGAGCTAGCACTGCTCTGAAAACATTGATTCAGGTCTCTTTTAGTTCAGCTCTAAATCTCAGGGAGCAGGAACATGCTCCGGCATGCAGTGCCACATTGAGACCCGACTAGGAACAAGATGTGAAATGACATGTAGCCTTGTATGTGCACATACACTTACACAAACACAAGAAGCAGTGATTAAGAGGATAAAATATGCATGGATTTGCAATTCTCTGGGAAGAGGTAAGTTAGAGAAAAGCATCCAACATGAGCTTACAAGACAAACTGCATCCTCCTCCCAACAGCCTCAGTGGGGATACTAAAGGATAAAGTATGACCCCTCAAATGAAATAAAATAAAAAACATAACACCAGCTGCCTCTTGGGACAACTGAAACCACTCAGTGCCAAACCAAATGGAAAATCTAAAAGACAGCGGTTGAGCTGATCAATGTAAATGCACTGACTATGACCTTGTAAAAAGGTGTGGATGTCATCACAGGTGTGTTTGTTTAGTAATGTAAGGTGCTGATGATGACATTATCTTGAGAGGAAGTCAATATGCTCACCTATTGATTTTGCATCATAACAGAGGCTGGATGTTTGTGCAGCTTATTGCCTATGGACTGTTGTGAATGCCGTATGTTTTCCTATTTGTGTGTGTTACATCTTTTCCTCTGTGCCCTCAAAACACCTCTAAATAAAAACACAAACACACTTTACCTATCTGCAACACAGACAGTGCCTTAAATGTTGTCTCAGTAGTTTGGTGCAGAACATAAACTGAGCTACTGGGTCATACATTACATTTATCTGGAGTGTACACTTGTGAACTAAATGTGTTGAGTGTCAAATCACAGAGTTGTGTAATCCTTTGAAGAGAGGAGTTGAGGACAAAGGCAAAGAATTGGTTGTCAAAACAAGAATCTAAACAGTCTAGCTGGTAATATTTCAAATTGAACTCCAATGCCGAAAGGTAGCTCGGGAACATTAATGTGGCAATCTGCAAACTTTGTCAGATGAGGAAAGGCAGCAAATGGAGCCAACACTTCTAATCTCAGCACCCCTTGATGTACTCCACAAGAGTGAGGCATCCTGCAGTGAGCTCTTAACATTTAAGAGCTCCACAGATATTGAGCTGACTGGTGTCATCATTAACACCAGCATTGTCACAAGCTTATTTCCCAGCGGGAACATTTCTCACAGACTAGAATCACTTCTCCCGATTATTCCTTTATTTTTAGTAAAGACAGGAATTATTCAAAGCTTTACATGTAGGACATAAACTCATTGCCACTTAACTTGTAATCATGTTAAAGTGTTGAGAAGGAATGCATGGTACAGCATGCTAAAGCAACAAGAAAGAAGAATCACTCCAGTGAGATAATCTTGCTCTGAAATAATAATCAAATCAATCATGTTTGCAGTTGATCTATTCAATTTCAGAGTTGCCGCCATCAACCTGAAACGGGTAGTTTCAGTGGAGGTTGATTTCCTTGGATTGTGGGCTTATGCATTATAAAGTGTGTGTCTATACCTTTTCCAAGTATTCTAATGCTTATGTGCTTGGTCATTTTCATGTGTGAGTGTGTTTGGATGAGTGCAGCTGTGAGGTGAGATGAAACTTTTGATTTCCATGGGAAATTTGGTAACTGTAACTGAAAAATATATTTAAAGAATACAGCAGAGAGAAAGAGAACATAAATACTGATTTATAAAAAAACATCCAGGAAATAACACACTGACAATTTCATACAACAAATTATGTGTATGTACATTTGCCTCAATAAATGGGAAACAAAAAACAGCAATAAGGAGCATATGAGTTGAGGACAAATCTCTTCCCTTCAGCAAGGTTTACAAATTGTCTCGCTTTCTTTATAAACACAAATGGGCTACAACAAATGGAGCCACTGAAACAATACCTTATCATACAAATTAATCTGAAGAAGGACATTTGCACCCATTCGCCATGATTACAAACTGTACACAAAACAACGTCCTCTCAGCGACAGTGTATTTGCCCCACAGACACGTGAAGCGTTACACCTCAACACCACAGGGGTTATCCCCTCTGACACATAGCTGACTGAACTACAAAAAGTACACACTGTGCCCATTCACCAGCTTTAAACTAGCTTTAATGCAGAAGTATGAAATGTTACATTATGCTGCAGTGAATTACAAGACAGGGGCCAATGGATGAATGTAATGTAAATAGGGAAAAATTACTAGGTCATTTATGCAGGGTTTTCTTTTAGATTACAAGACTTGGTTACTGTGCCTAATCCAAAATAAAGCAGAGTTATATGTCCTAGTTTGGCAATTAGTTTTCACTTTAAACTGAACCTAATTTAATCCAAAAAAAAAAACCTTAATTCAGACAGGTCTGTGTTTTTTTAAATCCAGACCTTTCTGAATCCTGGTATTACAGGTTCTGCTACCACTGAGGAAATTAATTAATGACGAGCAAAACCAAGTTCTTAGCTTTACTGGAAAAATAAACCAGGAGGAAAATCTGTCAAACAGCCAAGAATCACGTCTGTCAAATCTATAGTGAGCTGAACAACAGTGAAACAGGAAAAATGTTAACTGTCAGACAAAAGATGTATACGAGGGGGATGAGACAGTGAACGAGGGATTGACTTGCTTCAGCACCTCAGCTATCTAGTCAAAACAGTGAGCTGTACAGAGACATAGAACCAAACTAAATCCAAAGTCCTATAAAAACAACACGCACCAATGGGAAAGCCATGATTTACATCGAGTGGAAAGATTATAATTGTATCAACGGAGCACTTCTCAAGCAATAAGAGCAGAGTGCCTTCGAAAGGAGACAATATTTAAAACAAAATGAACAAAGAGGAAAAGTCAATAAAATAAAATATATAAAATTCTTGATAAAAAAATAGCTCAATGTCACCGAGATAAAGTGTGCTATTCATTCAGCTGGTGGGAAATATATGTTCTATAAAAGTAGGTATTCAGATTTAAAAGCAACAACACATTCAGCTAATTTGCTGCCCCAGAAGCTAGAACTGAAAAGGCTGGATCATCCTTTGTTTTTACCTTGTCCTGTTAAATATTCAAATTGTATTTTCTGTTTAAGAAAGTTCCTAACTTAAATGAGTCAAGTATTTAGTGGCAGCCATGATGAGAGCTGGACACTTCAATATGTGTTTCCTATACCATTGCAGGCAAATGTCGAAACACCAGAGAGACAATCGTGTGGTTGTGACCTGATCCAGAACTCATGGCGTCACCCACATGAAAACCATTCTCATACATTTGCCGTTTAACTTGTTAACATTATAATCCTGTTTGTTCTGTTACTTCATCTCCACCAACAAAGTTAATGTTCCTCAACACTTTCCCTTTGTTCACAAAAAAAATGTCACAAAGAATATGAAGAAACTTTCAATAACCATTTCTGAACACTTGTCAACTCGCCTGGACACTTTCTTTCGCTCTCCTAGTCTCTCCTAGTCTCTCCTCTCCTGATACAAAATATGCATGCACGCAGGATCGTTTTCTGGATGGGCGGTCTGCTGTGAGAGGGACATGAGAAGAGAGTGAGAGAAGCCAAACTCAAAGATTATTTTCTATATACATCACCCATCCCTAACTGTATGTATACAGCATTGTGTGTGTCACTGCATTTATCTTTTGTTTGTTATAGATAAAGTTGATTTAAAAAAAGAAACTAAGATCAGTTTAAGTGCAGTCTGATTGTTTCAGCACTGGAGTAATGTCTTATCATCTTTCCTTGACCTCTTACGAAATACTTAAGAGATCAAGGAAGGATGTAATGTCGTTTTTTAAGTGGTTATGAAAGGAGGATTTTCGTTAGTTTAAATGCCCACTCCCGTACTCAAAGGCCTCTTTGGAGTGAAGGTTGCAAGTTATAAAGTTATGTTCTCCGGTGCCAAAGCCATTCAGAGCCTTGTATATGATTAAAAGAACTTCATTCCAAAAGAGGCTAGAAGCCAGTGCGGTGAAGCCCAGATCTGGGTGATGTGTGAGGAAGGGGATTGTTTTAGTTAATAATCTAGCTGCCTAAGTTTGAGTTGAGCTGGCCTATAGCTATATATACACATACATGTCCAGGTGAGTAAATATGGCATTACAGTAATGGGGGCTGGAGGATATACAGCATGTATACATGAATCTGTTACTACAAGACAATTGTCCAAATTTTTGAAATAGTCCTCCCCCTCTCACCCTCTTTTGGCGACTTTAACCTCCAATGCTGTCTGTGCCTGCTTTACAGCCTGACTGTTGTTGTTCTAGGTTATTTTTTCTGCCAAGTCAAACAGAGTGTCAAAATGTCATGTTTGCATTTTCTTCTATAATCCTTACATAAAGTGTCCCTGTCAGAGAGAGTTTAGGGAGGTATTTGGTAGATATGTGACACGTTGGCCCAGAGGCCATTCCATTGGATTTTTGTCAAGTTGCTGAATGTCAGGAAAACATAAAAAACAGGATTAAAAAATAAAAAATACACTGAAAATTGAACTGCAGTTGCCACACTTTAGTTCTGCAATTGCTTCACTCCTCAGCCCAACTCAAATGTTGACAGAAACTACATGATGTGTATATCTGATATATAAACATAAAACTTTTTAAATATGTATCCAATGAAGCATATCACTCACAGTTAGGTGGAAATAGTAAATTCTAGAGCCGGACTGATATGGATTTAGGAAGTAAATATTCAGAAAGCAAAATATCAGCCGAAATGTACTTGATTCCCGGGATGACGTTATCAAACACTGATGGTAAAAACCTGTAATTGAGGCTTGCTATTTATAGTTTAACAAACAAAACAAACTTTGTAAGAGTTGTTACATGCTTTTTTCTTTTCGGTTTACATTAAATGGAAAGGCTAGTATCGGTTGACAGATAAATCGGTTGCACTCTAGTGTATTTATTCATCAGTGAGGACAAAGCAGCGAAGAAAAAGAGCAGCCTGTCTTTCCGAGTCTTGAAGGTCTGAGGAATACATGTTTGTTTTCCTTCAAGGTAGCCTGAGGAGACAGTAGTGGTAGGAACACTGACTGTAACAGGTTAAAAGGGTGAACTTTTCCAACAGCAGCTCTGCTCCTTTGGTGGTGTATACTGGTCACCCAGCAATATTTTAAAAGCAAACCCACCACATTAGTCTATTTGTAGCTGTTGAAAATCTGTAATATTGCATTCCTCCAGGTGGAGAATGAAGTGTGAGGGTTAAAAGAGCATATTGAAAAGTAAAGTTATGATTCCAGAGACCATTTGCAGGTCAGATTTGGACAATGTGCTCACTGTTACCCAAATAATAAACATTGCGTTTCTCTTGTGTCCTTGACTGGCTTCATATAAACCTAGAAGTTATTGTTTGATATTTTTTTGAAGAGGTGAGGAAGACAACACAACGTGACATGAAGTCTTGTTTTGACGTATACATTTCATTCGCAACCTAATTTCTAGGTAGTACCCATGGACCCTTTTGCTGCAGCACAGAGCCCTCATCCTATGCAATCCTATTCTCTCTCTGAATATGAAATCATCATATATCATTCATCACACTCCACCTGCCATTTAATTTCTCCATCTCCCTAAATAAACCTGCAGCCCCCTGTATTATGTTCCTTTCAGCCCTCTTTCTGTATTTACCTTCTTAAGCGCCTACTAACCACTGTCAAGACCCAACAACAATAGCAGAAGAAAGGCAAGCAGCCAACTGGGGCGTCAGTGAACAGAAACAAGCTCTCCCTTTCATCCCCAAACATTACCAGGAGAGTAGAGTAGGAAATACGGGAGGGGAGGGGGAGAGAAAGTTGGGAGTAGACGAAGAGGAGGCAAGTGAGACTAAAGCGCTCCGTAATAGGCTAAGCATGGCAGGGGGACACAAAGAGGCCCCCTGCTACATAGAAAGGATTTGTTGAGAGCAGATCTATGTTGATTGCTTTCCAGACAGCAGCGAGGCCACGTGGGAAGAATAAGGCGAGTTCAGGAAGACTGGAAACTGGGAGTAATGCATTGAAAACAGCAACAATGAACCAAGCTGAAGGACACACAGTGATGATAGTGACAGTAAAAGAAGAGGAGTTCTCAGGAGAGGCTGCAAGTACAAATGCATGGGGAGCTTTGGCTGCCAGAATACAGCATTAGTGTAAGTCAGGCCATAGCCATGACAAGGGGAATTGTTTATTGGATGGAAATAGTCTATGTATTCATAGGACACAAAGTGGGAAGCTGCTACTCTGTATAAGAGTGCACTTGTAGGATATGATCCAACCAGGTGTAGGATCCTTGAGGGGAGTCGGGAAGTGTTTGCATGTGTTCAAAAAACATGCCCAAATATCGATTTGCACAATGTGGAGCACTGTGGCAGGGAATGCAGCAGATAATAGAGAAAGCCTGAGCTGTGTTGGGAGCAGGAAGGTAAAGGGAACCGAGCGGGGAGAGAACATCCAATTCAATTTCGTAACGGTGCCGGCTCAGAGTACAAACACAAAGGCTTCATTACAGGCAGATCCCTGTTGAAGGCTGGTGTTAATTCACCGTCTTCAAGCACGAAGAGAGGGAGAACAGCACGGAGGGTAGGCAAAGGCGGGAATGGAGAGAGGGAGAGATGAGGAGATCTGCTCTGAAGGAAAGAGAGAGAGTTCAATACCAGCGGCGCCACTTACAGAATGCTAACACCCTCTTACTATGGAGAACAAGGAAAGAGAGTAATGACTTCCATTATAATCTCTACACACATGTGAGTGCCATGTAAATAAACATGGTGTAAACAGAGGCATGCTATTGCATTCATAAATCTTGTTACACATTAAGTGATCAATATTATAAATAAATCATTTACAGGGGTGGGACTAGAAATAGGCTTGTTTGTTGATAGACAGAAGACTAAGATACAGCTTCCACATTTGTAATAGTAAAACAAAAAAACGATATATTCGTTTTTAGGGAAAATAGTGCCTATTCATTCAGTTCAATGTTTTTCTATTTTTTACATTTATTATGTTATGCATCAGCAGGCCCATACATTTTGCTAGGATACTTGGATGGACGAGGATCAAACAATGGGTCAGTTCGGAGGCATGAAATGAAAACAAGTTCTACAGCAAAAAATCTTCCTGGGCTCGTCCACATAGTGAATCATACAGCTTATTAATAAACACTATCAGATCAATACCGGCCATTAGTGTTAGAAACAGAAAAAGTAGGATTATTGTATGCCTCCATTGTAAACACTATATTTTGTGTACATGTGTGCACACAGAGTTACTTTCACACATGCGCTAAACCTCTTTACAATGTGCAAAAAAAAATACGAGAGCTTTTGGTAATAAGGGCCTTAGCCAGTGCAGTAAAAAAAAATAATGTCATCTCTGTAGCAGAATTTTAACATTTCGTCCTGCCTCATATATGCTGCGCCACTCCCTCGCCTCAACACTCCAGATATTTATGTGATGTTGTGAACGCTTCTGACTGCAGAGTCTCCTGTTGGGTTCCTCAAGAAAAACTCAGAAATTTGTTTGTAAGTTAGTAATGGTACATATGTCTATATGGGTTCACCTGTAGTAATTTCATTAACTATTCTATGTATTTATTATGTTGTTGTTATGAGGTGATTGCTGGGGGCTAAGGACAGATAATGGAGAGTCATTACTGCCTAAAAGCTGTCAATCATTAAAAAATGTCACCATATGTGAAGATCTCTAGAAAAAGTTTAGACCTCATTGAGCCAGGTCATGTCTGTAAACAGCTAAGGACATATAGAAAGTAAACTAGAGTCTTTACAATGTTTTATTCTATCAAATACGCCTCTGCCTCAGTAGGATCAGCAAAGTGGATGTGTTTAGTTTCTGTATGGGATTCTCATTTCCTCCATCAACACTGCTAAATATCTGCCAAGTGTCTTATTGATGAATCAATTGATCTCCTCACACAAGAGACTGTTGTCAGTTGTTAAGCAGAGGACTTGAGTAAAACTGCCATTAGTATCATGGATGGAAATGTACCTGCAGTGGACAAAATGTTTGTGTGAGTGTGTGTGAGAGCAAACAAAAGCAGCGTTTTTCTAATCGCTGAAGGTCAGTGGATGCAGTACCCAACACTACCCCCACAGACACAAGCTGTGAAGCCCTAAAGCTTGATTACACAGGAGAAGTGTGTGTCGCTCACACACACACAAACAAACACAAGCTTACACACACACACAGCAGGGCCCCAGGAGCAGACAGGTGTTTGGTCCCTGGTGAAATGCCTCTCCTCTGGGTGTGAATCAAGCTGTGGCTGGGTGATAGGTCGCTGAGTGAGTGAGTGAGTGAGTGAGTGAGTGAGTGAGTGAGTGAGTGAGTGAGTGAGTGAGTGAGAGAGTAGTGTCAGAGCAGATTAAAAAATGCACGGCTTTCCTCTAGCTGGCGTTACAATGAGTGTCCTCACACGCTGCCCGTCACCTCTGGGAGCTCGTGGGATAGAATGAAAAACGATGAAGCCGAAAAAGAGAGGCTGCACCAGCAGCTCAAAGGAGAGAATAAAAAAAAGAGAGGAGAAGAGGGGAGGACGGCAGGTGAACTGTGATACAAAGTCGAGTATTAAGGGGTTGAAAGGGATTAACATGAAGCATTGAGGGGAGGGGGGTCAAGGTTCAGCTCAGTTGGATGAGAGATGAAAAACATTGACCTCTATAGCTCACCTGATCTCACTCCAGTCAGGGTGCTCCATTATCAACTACCGTGTATGAAATAAGCTCAGCCAGCAGACATGACACTCAGCCTATCAAAAGCATCATTAAAAAACAGCCTTTGCAAATCACCACATG
This sequence comes from Platichthys flesus, assembly GCF_949316205.1. Classification (NCBI taxonomy): domain Eukaryota; kingdom Metazoa; phylum Chordata; class Actinopteri; order Pleuronectiformes; family Pleuronectidae; genus Platichthys; species Platichthys flesus. The sequence continues at coordinate 3,909,644 of NC_084968.1, forward strand.
CACTCAGACAGCGACTTGGCCAAACCCTTTGCACTCAGGGAGGATATGATAAGTGTGGCAGCAGAGCAAATGCTGCCCTCCGCGATGGCGTGCACGCTGTCAGCACGTCCAAGAGAAAAAAACAATTCGGAGAAAATAAAGAAACAACAGGTGTCAACAATCATCTGGGAGCCTCTTGGCGACCTTGACAAAAAGGAGGATGTCAACTGTAGCGTGATGAAAGAGATTCCCTTCAGTGAGCAACAAAGAGGATAAATAGAACGGAAGTGGCAGAACGGAAAAAGGGAAGGATGAATGTGTGATGCAGCACACGTGTGTATCCAGAAAGCTTTTTAATTGTGGGTAGAGTTGAGCTGAGGTCCGCTGTTATTAACTTGTGTATAACTGAAACAATCACCAGAGAAAAGGTGAACATATGACATATGGGTGTGAAGGTGTGCTTGTCTTTGGGGAGTGTCATTGATCTGGTAAACTCGTGAGATGATAATAAAGGGACTAAGGGTACAAATTAGTCATCTATGCACACACACACACACACACACACACACACACACACACACACACACACACACACACACACACACACACACACTCACACTCACACTCACACTCCACTTTATGTCAACTACCAACCCAAGACAGTGACATAATACAAATTTAACTAGCTCTCATGAGATGGTCATAATGTATCTGAATTAGCTGATCTATTTGTTCACCAATTGAGATTAAGTAAACCCAGAATTACCAAGTCATCTAAATTTCCCAGTATTAAATTATTATCAATAAGTCAGTAATGCTTCATAAAATAGTAACAGAAAAGCCACTTATTTATTTTTTTGAAGATAAAACTATTAATAGTGAATATGGCTTTTTTTTTTCTTACAGCATTCTAGGGAGGATTTTGAAAAATCTGAAAAAAGAAAAGAAAAACCAAGATGAATTCGAATGTTGTCACTTCATATTTTTCCATCTCAGATGTTTAACAAGCACTGATGCATAAATAATACTGATGAAAAATAACAATAATAAATGTGATAAATTTTGCCATTTTTGTTTGATAACCATTTAGGATCATTGCCAATTACCTTTTTTTTTTATATATGCATGAGCTGAAATATCCAACTATCAGGCCCTGCCCCCCAATGTGGTGTTCAGGTGGTGGATATGAAGAACAGGAGAATTTCAAATCCAAGATGCTCACAAGAGGAAGCTCAGATGCTAGCGGTGCTAGCAAGATCTAAGAGATAGAGGGCAAGGCTGTGAGGGGCTATGAATGTGAGGAGGAGAGTTTTTTGAAGTATCTTTTAGCACACAGGGAGCCACTGAAGCTGGATGAAGAGGGGTATTATATTGTCAGTGGATTCAAAACCAGTAATAATTCTTGCTGCAGACGACTGTATCACTTGGAACCTTTTTAGAAGGATTTTTTTTGGGATGTTCAGACATGTCACCAAAGCATTTCCGACGATTTTGGTGCTGTGGTGAGTGAGCTGTGACCTGCCTGCCTCGGCCCAACCTGTTTGTACTCCCTGCACATAACCATATATAGTATGTATCGTTTAAAAAGACCTTGTATGATTTTGAAATATTTAACCAATCCAATCCATTATTGTGATTTATTGGAAAATTGCTCACCGAAGCTTACACACCAGACTCCAAGAAGCATAACAACAACTTTGATTAGCAGAAACTCTTTGACCAACGTCTGGTGGGTTTTAACTTCTTACACTGAGCTTAAGAAGCTTCAGAGTGCAAGGCTGATTATGTTGCTAGCAAGAAATCTCTCAAATCCTAAATAACACATCATTTCCCTCTGGAATTTAACAAATTAAGTCATGGAGACAGACAAAGAGGATGAGGGGAGGGGGGCTATGCATTTATGTTTATATTTGCAGTCAGTACATTTGCAGTCTATTGAATACCCAGTGTGGATTAATCCTGCCAGCTTTTTATAACCACGAGAATAAGGACAAGGTCAGGGGTGTCAATAATTGCGAGTACAGCGCACACCCTAGTTCGATGCGTCAACCAAAATATATCACGTCAAATCCATTACTGCCATGAAACGCATTTTGATCATAGTGCTGTAAAATAAAATGTGAAGAAAGTAAAGTGTTTTTGATACTTTCTGAATGTATTTTATGTCCTTTATGTGATTTTTTAAGACCTTGCTGTCTCAAAGCTAACAGTTAAAGTGCTGTGTGAAAAACTGCAGTTAAATCCAAGTGCACAGATAAACACAGTGCAGGCTTTATTATGATGAGGTATTCATTTTCACTTTGTAAATATACTATATATCTACTAAATACAGTCACTAGTACCAATACAGACATTTAAAGGACCACTGTGTAGGAGAAAGTACCAACTGAATACCACCTCCCCTTTGCTTTCCCTTTGCAAGCAAGTAGGGGAATTTATGATGGATTTCAAGTAATGTTAAAAACACAAAATGTCTTCCCTACAGGCAGTGAAAAAAAAAATGGTGGTGGAACATAGCGAGCTCTGTGTAATGGACCAACTCTTGGAGTAGATACAAAGGGATTATTCTAAAGTAGGGAAAACACAACCATTTTTATTTTAAAGTGATTATACACCAATGAATATATAATTATTAATATGATATCCAGTTTTTGCCAATAGATCCCTCTAAATCCAATAGACTGACGTCTCAGATGTGTAGTCATCAGCTGCTTCCACACTTTTAGGGAAAAAGTGAATTGCCATTCAGAAATCATCTGTCGGTAATTGCCCGTCACTTTCATTCTGCCATTCAAACAATGTCACATCACAGAACTCTACAGCCAATATGCGAATGAGGGTAGCCGTGAAAATGAGAATCTCACCGCTTCCATTGACTCTAATGAGTTTGCATAGCCAATCAAGACTGTCTCCAGTAATGAGATCCAATGACACCTGTAGGACACTCAGCCAATACAATGAGACAGTGGTGGTAAAGTTAAAAGGAGAAGACAGCAAGCTCGACACAGATCAATGTCTATTGTTTTTGCTTGGAAAGGACAAATATCATGGTCATACAGGAGCTGGAAATGAAGAGCTGCATGTACCCTTGCTTCAGATTTCAATTGGTGATAGACAAGAGTTAGTTGGAAGCAATTTATTGAAGAAATATTACTTATTGAAAAACGAGTATAAAAAGCAAAGAGGAACCTAACTAGATTTAATTTACTGTTAATTCATTTTCAGTTTTTCATGAGTTACTTTACATTATCCTGAAAGTCCACATCACCAGCTTACTTACTTACCAATGTATGTGGCGGGGTAATATGAAAACCCAGTTGACTGTCTGAAGTACATACATTTGTTTTGACAGTGCAAGGTTTCTAACCTTTTGTATTATTCCAATGGGATCCATGTCAAAATGTGTCTTAATATTAAAAACTAACCACTAAGAACCAAAATAACAATCTTACAGTTATAGGTCAACTAAATTGTGGGAAATTTGGTCACTATCTTCCCTTGTGTTCTGGAGTGAATACATTGAATAACGATGATGTAACGATGAAGCTGATCTTTGACCTTTTGGATACAAGATATGGCCAATAATGTATCTCTAGGAGTCAGTGACATTTACCTTAAACCACCAAATACAGATTGTCCTTGTTGTCAAGCAAAATGTTTGGACCAAATGTGAAAAATTCCCTCCAGGAACTCTTTCTGAACAGGCCACAGATATACGTAGTCTGATGTACAACAACCCTTGTCGACTTAAATGTTGTGGCTGATCAGTTCGTAATTTAATCCTATGTGACCCAGTACAATATCTAGCCTTTAACACAATTAACATGGCCCATTAGATCCAATGAGCCTCAAGACCACACACGTAAAGCACAGACTTGGAAAAGACTGCATGTGACTGTTTTGTTGCAAAGGACAGAGCAGTCTTTGTATCGAGTATCAAACATTTACACTTCTTTTGAATAAGTCAACAGTTTTTTAGGGTTAGGGTTAGGGTTAGGGTTAGGGTTAGCCCCTAACCCTAACCCTAACCCTAACCCTTTTTTTTTCATACAGCTTCATACATATTGAGATAAGATCACCTTAACTGTACATCAGAATAGCCTGGAGCTTGAGTTTCCCGCAGCTTTTATCTGACTCTGTTGTGGGCTATCAGAAGAAAATAATTCACTTGGAATAAGGAAATAGGAACAGTGTTTCTATCAATGACATTGATGAGATCTCGGATAGTGACGCCTAATATCTGGGATGATTCAAAGGCGCCCTGAGACAGACCAGAGATATCTTGAACCAGCACATCTCCCTTCCCCCTGTGTAGTAAAGGCTGCCTAGAAAGGCTCTGCTGATTTAGGTGAGGTAAGGAGGTTTGGGGCATGCAGGAGTCGGTGTGTGTACTCCCTCCCACTCAAACTCATTGTTTCATTTCATCATCCTTCCCTTCCTGGCAATCACAGTGACTCCTCGCACTGTGTGTGGCTGCAAAATTTTAAGTAAACACTCATCTGTGAAAGATCTCTTGATCTTAAAAAAAGAGAAAAAGAGGAGACTGACAAAGAAACACACACAAGGAGTATCGAAACCAACATTTAAAATCTCTAACCAACTTAATCTCAGTAATGTTGGCTGATATTCTTTCCCAGATGTGGTGATTACCCTGTCAAATATCCTTCCTCCTCACTCCCCAACTGATCTGCGCTCCCTTTACACAGTACCATAAACACCGACACTACCTTATTAAAACATGTATAGTACTGAAGCTTACTTTGTGTTGGTTTGATTCGCTCTAGAGTTTAAATGACAACACATTGAAAAAATGTCCAACATTTTGCGTGGACACAGTTCACATGCACAAAACAAGAGATGCACAAAGCCAGGACATCAGGGATAAAGTGACCAGAACGATCCGGATTCATGATGAGACATCGATTAATAACTAAAATGAGTGAAAAGCGACAGGCGATGAAACACACACACACCCAGGTCCACACCCCCCTAGATTATGAGGCAATGCAGTGTTTATTAACCTCATTGGTGCAGAAAAACCGATCCTACCAATGTTAAAGACATGCAGGAAAAAAGCCAGTGGGTCCTTTGCCGTTTTAAATCACTTCATCATATTCTTGCTTTTTAATTCATGTTGACTCATTATGCAAAGCAATGATATAATCGGTATATTCTAAAATTATCAGCTTGCAATCTCAATTCCATTATTTCCATTAAGATGTCATTAAAACTATTTACATAAACCATTATTCTGCTCTGCAGATAATATCGATTTCACAGAACTTTTCCCATTTTCACAAATGAAATGTTGTACTGTTAGATCTGTCTGAGTTACTTTGGGTTTTTACTTAATAAACATTCATAGAAGATCGTATCAGCAGCTGTTTGAACAGTGAAAGCTTGCATAGCAGATTTTTATTGGAGCGTTAGTGGCAAAATAACCCATAAAATACCACAATGCTTAAACGGATTTACTTTCTCAAAACAATTCTCATTTCCACTAATAAAACGTCCTTTGATAGTCAGGATAGGATGCTGTTCTTGTATTGCTATTCAAAACTGTCACTTTATACCTACAAATTGAAGTGTTTAGTATTTTGTAGAACAGACAGGTAAGCCAGACTACATTGAAAAGACAGGGCTTAAAGTTCAACTTCAATGCAACAAAGATGAGTCAACCTGTTGCAAAATAACTTAAACCTTCTCAGTATCTTCCAGAGTAGCCCAGTTACAATCTTACTGATACCAATCCTTAGCAGTGACAAGGAAGAGCCATACTACCATTAACAGAAGGTGCTTTTAGCCCCCTTGAAAATGATCCCATCAACAATTTGATATTTACACAACCTGAAATTTTGAAAGAGAGTTTCATACTGGCACAGGTGATTTCTTTGGAAATTGGTGTTTCATTGACTGATCAGATCAACGAATTTGGATACTGTAGGTGAACCTTACTTGAAGGTGTTAAAGATGAAAAAAACATTACTCACAAAACTCCACAAAATTAAATGGAAAATTTAAAGAAGCTTCATAGCAGAGGCTTTGGTCACATGAATCTGAAATTAATTTGTGATTAGGTAGAGTCCAGCCTGTTTGGTGTGGACCTTGCCAAGACTGCCATTAACAGCATTGTGCTCACTATGAATATATGCTATTACACCCCAATGGAGAGGCGGTGGTCTAGTGGCAGAAACTTGGACTACGGGCAGATAAGGTCTCTGGTTTGTCTCTGGTTCGACTCCACGGAGAGACAACAAAAGACGAACCTGGATTGATCTGTCCAAAAATCCAATAGTCTCCCTACCCTGTCTAGTGCCCCTGAGCAAGGCACCTTACTCACCCAACATCTGCTCCCTGAGAGCCGTACATGGTCGCTCACTGCTCTGTGTGTCCTGCACCAGATGGGTCAAAAGCAAATGTTTAATTTCCTTACCTGCATGAGTGTGCCTTTGCATGTTTGTGCATGTGTTTGGGACTAATAAATGCATCTTAATCTTAAATTTAATCAATATTGAATGAAAATATGTTTCCCACTTTCTAGTTGTTTGGCATTATAATTTTCCAGAATTCAAATGTTTGCAAACATGTTTACGATCATTTCTGTGCAAAAATAGAATGGAACATGAACCTTAAAACACACCAGTAAAACACTTGAATTTGCGTCCATGCTTACAGTGCCATGCTAAGTCCAAAATGTAAGGCTGGTTAGAAGTGGAGGACAGGCAAGGAAGTGAGGGGCCGAAGGAGAATAAAGATTGAAGGATGACGCCTGTAGGACCAAGAGGAGCAACATCGGGCAAAGAAGATGTGGATGATTAACAGTGCCCGCGCAAACTGGATGAAAAGGTATGGGTGTTGTCTGGTCTCCACTGCAGAGGAAACCCAGAGGCAGGGATATATACGCCACTGATGCTGACCCCCGCAGCAAGGGTCAGAGCTGACAGCAAAGCAGCAGTCCCTAAGGCCCGGTTCCTCAGCAGTCAACACCATCATCGCCTCTCCCTGTGTGCAGAGTAACTCATAGCAGATGACCTTTCAAGAATCACAGTCAGTCTAACCCAACTCTCCTCCCTCCATCTTTGATAGATCAGTGCAAATCAGCTTCCATTAAAAAACCACAGTACCACCACTAATCCTTTGAAATGGGATGATCAAGGGTGATATGATGGTAGACATCACATTCCAGCATAATTGCCATTTGACTTCTTAGTCTTCACATGTTTGGTTGGAAGCAGTGATAATAAATCATAAGTGAAGGAGGGAAACAATTTCATGGAAGCTGTAGCATCCTCGTGAATTGCTCAATCTATTGAGCACTACCTTTGAAGCTGATGGAGCTGATTAATTATTAAACAGGATCCTTTAACGAGCCAAAGTGCCTTGACTGGAGGCCACAAAGCTAGGCCACAAAACTATGTATAGCCTGAAGAATAATTTACACTAAAATTAACAGTGTGCAATTTTGAGTGCACAGACCAGCACCTTTTGGCATCAGGGTCAATGCTTGTATCTGCATGTGTATTTTGACCTCTAAGCGTTCCATTTATACAGCGAGGATATTAGCCAAGGGTAATGCTGCACTTAAATATACTGTACGGAAAGTGTGTGTGCTTCTGTGACAACACATGAGCATGGTGCATTGTATCTCCTTTATTTGCATTTACTAGCCTCCATATTGCATGTTTTATTTTCTAAATGAATGGGTTAATTCCCCTGTGTCAGATCTAATGAGGTGAGCTATACGAAGACCTCCTAACCTTCGTCTTGTATACAAGATAGTTTATTCAGAACGGGTGAGGGGCCAACAATCAGGGAGTGAGTAAGTTCAGCAGAAATCGTACAGCGTATCGTCAGTTGGCATGTCTCATGCCTCACCAACAAGATTACACATGCATGCACTCTGATGTCCCACAACAATAAAGTAATCGGTAATTGTCTTCTGTGTTGTTCCGTCTGACTGCACTCTCTGCTGCTTTCCCTTTCTTTAGTAATCTCTCAGTACCTCATCTCCTTTCTCTTTTCGGGTCACATCTAAAGCATATGGATGGAGGCTATTCAAGAAAATGGACAACACACACAGCAAAAAGAACATAAGTAAAGAAAGCATTGTTATTGCCAAACAACAAAAGAGGGTTTGTGTTTGGCTCTTGATGGCACGAAGGATTCAAAGGAACATAATTAAGGCATTTTTCCGTTGTCTTCAGCAAATAATTGTGACAGACTGGCACAATAACTGACTGCACAAAAGATTTGTATAGCTGGCTATAATTGTTTTTGTTACCACTGGGTACAGCAAACATCTGAATTGTGGTTTAATTGGAAGTATTTTTTGTCGTTTTTTTTTGAATGAAATAACTCACTTTCAAATACACATTGTTACACAAAGATGTTGCTGCAGAAAAAACACTTAAAAAAAAAATCTTAACTTGAGTTAGCATTGTACACATCTAAGATACAAATCTACTTGTGGAAATGTAGAATTAAGGATACTATGCTATATACTTAGAACTGTGAAATGTTATTCATCATCTTATACATAAATCCACAACCTTGTGTGGCTTCCTCTGTCTATCTGCTATACAAGGCAAAAGACTAGATCAATTTGTAGATACAGATCTTAGGTTTGCAGACGGTCCCTTGTCCTTCCAAGGGTCAACTTTACTTGAAACCACAACAACCAACGAACACACACACACACACACACTTTCTCAGATCCAACTGTCATCCTTAAATCTCTGTTTAACCCCTTTATCAGTCCACTTCCTTCACATACCTCTTCTTAGGATCTAATCAATAGGACAGTGCTAAGACTAACACAAGAGGATTTGTTCTACATCAAATCCAGTTCAAATACAATCCACTTCAATCGCAATGAGGTAAGTGTAATGTATACAGGGAGTGTCAGGGGACATGCAAGAAAGGCCAGGGATCCCCACTGTTCCAAACATTGGTTGGATTTCTCATCAGCCTCCAAATTTTCCAGTATGCAATCCTCACCACCTGAGTCAGCAGGACTTAAGAGAATCAGGGTTTTGCAAATATTGGATATCACTTTTTCCATCACTAACCAATCAGCTGCTTCTGGAGTATGGCAGGCCAGACCAGCATGCGACAGTGCAGCCTGTCCACCCGAGGAAACTCAGAACAGCAACTGTGATTATGTTATGACCTTGACAGTGTTCACTTTCAACAGAAGAGCATACTTCACCAACATCAGTTTCACAAAAGCAGAGCTATTGATAATTCATTAAAAACAACTTAAATAAGCTATTAAATAAATAATCTGTAGCTGCAACTCTATTTGCACAGTAATTGGCAGCTTCTGTGTGTGAAACTACACATAGGCTGCAACATGTCACAAGGTCATGCAACCAGCACAGCAGCTCAATGAGGCCAGAGCAGAAATCGTCAAGCTCATGATTCCAGCGTCATTCACTTCCCTCTCCTCCTGCACTTCACCAAACATGCTGCCTCCACAACAGTGAGCGCAGTTAATTGAATGGGGGACAGCGAGCAGGTTGAAAGAAAAGATTAGATATAATGAGAGAAGAGCCTGTCTGCACAATTACAGCTTTAATTAAAGCCAGGAAGGAAGCCAGAGGCAGCAAGGCTGCTAGCCAATACATGTAAAGGTTATCTTACTGGTGGACAAACATGAGGCAAAGAAATAATCACCGCTCTATACAAAAGTGACTAGCATATGGCTGGCCTGGCCAGTATGTACATGTTGAAACACCTCAGTGATGCAGCCAGTAAAATTATAATGGTGATAAGCTGTTGTGGGTGTTGGGATTTGAATGGGTGCCCTTTCCAATACCAATCCACAAAACCTCTTGCCTCCAGTCTGCTGGACTCAAGTAATTCAGTTTTCAAACCAATACATCAGAGGCCACTTTGGGTCATTTCCGTGATATATAGGCATCAGGGACCAAAGTAAACACACTGTTAGATGTTTGAGCCTGATACAAATTATAGAGCACACACACATTGTAACAGCATCACAATGTTTGTCTGAAATCTTAATTCTTTAGAAATTGAGGAAAATTATATTTGATTTTTTTTTTTGTTGTTTTAATATATAGCATAGCAACCACTGGCTATACAATAACCAATCTTTGTGAAGCTCATTATAACCAAAGTCAAGGGTGTTGACTTAACTATTGTCATTTTTGGGTTCAACAAAAAAACATGACACACTCTGTAATTAAGTGGAATTAAAACCTCTCAAACACAGTGATAAGTGTCACAAAGGTAGGATTTCATGCGGCACACAATGAAAGATGCAGGGATTGACTGTGGTGTGGGTTTATGTAAAAAGCTAGTGTGCTGCTTCAGCTATAGTGGGAGGCAGCAGTAAGAGCCTGCCAAGACCCCAAAGGAGCTCAAGCCACGCGGAACACAAGCTTAAATCTGAAAGATGTGGATCAAAAACGTGGCTCCAGCTGTCGTGCAGATAACTGAACAGCAAACTGTTAATTCATGTTCTCTCCTCTGATCTGTAGACTAGTCCCTTCAGACCTACATGACAGGGTATTGACATCCTGGAGGAAATCAACAAGACACTAGGCACACTGGAAGATCTCACTCTTACCTCTTAGGAGAGCAGAATGCTAACATCTTTTTGTGAAGGCAGTCAACTGAAATCAGTTCGCCATTTACATCAGTTATCGTAGCACAGGAAGAGGATTTCAATTGATCAACTAAGTCTGAGCAGTTGGAACCTGGCAAACTTCTCAGATGTGGGACTAGTTAAGGAATATATCATCTAAAAGGGGTAATCTATTTTCTAAGTTTATTTTAAGTTCAGTATAATATTCAATAAGACATTTTAAAAGTGGGCAGAGCTTTTGGTTTGTCACATTTACTTTGCTAAAGTAAACCCATACTTCAAAGCATCTAAATGTATACAGCATTACTGAAGTCAAAAGAATGTAAACAGAAACAGAATTTCAGAACACTAATGAAAACATCCCCACTTGCAAACAGCTAGAAACACTTTTTGTAAAGTATTTATCAGTTGCTAAATTGAAATGCCTGCAGAACAGATTTAAGTGAATAACATCCAAGTGCTAATGGCAGAACCAATTACCCAAGGGCTTAACATTAGTTCAATTCTCTCCAATTAGGAAGTGCAGTTAGACCTATAGAATAATCTCTTGACAGTAACACGTGCGGGGTGTCTGGGCATGTCTTTCCATGTGAGGATAAAGAAAAAACACTCGCAACACGTCCTATTCTATCATGAGCTCACATGACTTATAAGCATGTTTATGTCTGCTATGATAACTGAATGGGAAAAAAGGAGATGATGCTACATGCCTGACAGGATGAAGATACAAAGAGAGGGAGACAGACATGAAGCATGGAGCTCCATCATGTTCAATCTGTATTGAGGCAGCACTAAATAATCCACCATTCCGCTCAATACTTCTGCTTATGTAGCAAACAGCCTTAAAAGCTCCATCTTAAATCTTTATGACCAGGGCCCTCATAAACTACGCCACAAATGCATGTCTCTGGGGAGGCTTGCTAACAGCTCAGACACACTCTTTATTAAGAGGCGTACAAACCCCTGGACTTCAAAGAAGAAAGAACTGTGCAGGAAATATAGCACTCTTGTAAAACTTGAACTTCAATTTCCATTAAATTCCTTTTCCAATGGCTTTCACAGGAGCCCATTATGATACGACAATTAATAATCCATTTTAAAGATAAAAGAGTTCCTGTACAGAAACAATTTTTCAAATATGTGCAGTTATAGTCATAAAGTTAAATACAACAATGGTTATCTAAGGTAAGCCCTGCACACAAATGAATACTGATAAAAAATCTCAAATTAGACCAAGCTTGTGTTATGCTTATTATCCTGTGCTCAGTTCAATTCAGTACTTTGTAGTCCCAATAGAGGGAATTTGGCTTGCAGCAGAGCACAGATAGAAAATAATGGCAATGTTCAACATCAAACGTTTTTTAAGTTATTGCACCTTTTCTCAAGTATTTCATGTCAAACCTCCAAAGCTAAATTTAAATAACACAGGGCACTAGCTTGTATAGACCAACCTCTCAGTCCCTCAAATCCCAAGAAATTTGTATAGCTTCACAAATGCATATGGGTCAAACTTTAATGAACTTATACAAATCCATATGATTGGGCACATTGAGGGGACATTATGTAAATAAACTGATCATTACACGGTTGGTCTCCACAGCTTGTAGTACACTGAGTAGATGCGACCCCGAGTCACCTTTGTTTGCCCCCTGCCAGCAATTTGCAAGTATGAGGGAGAGTCCGACCAAGCGTGTCGCGGAGTCAGGGCGAATGCCATCCACCCACACATAAATAAACTCATTAATAAAGTGGCTTACATGCAGTCTCACATTTCATCAAAATGCAAAGTGCTGATTTCAATGTACCCTCGGGGGCGTACTCCATATTCCACTTAATTATTGCCTTGGAATTTAGTGCCCTTTCTCTTACCCTAGTCTTCCCCCTTGCTCTGTTTTCCCTCCCCCACACTCGACACTCCATATTCACCCTGACCCACTTGCTTCGTTTCCCTATCCCCTCTCATGTATTCCTTAAAAGAACGGTGGAGAGACTAAGAGTTATTATAATGGGTTAACGTGGGACTTTTTCCTGTCAAGACGAAGATGTTAGCACACAGAGAAGGTTTGCAGGTGTCCCTGTGCTGCGATACAAATCAATGCATAATCCTGTAATCCTTCACCAAAAGCTGACAAGCTTGGGCAACAGGGAAGCCTGACAGGGCTACAAGGTCATTATTTTCTTTCTGTGCCATGGAAAACCAGGTTGCAACAGACCTGTATCCTATAATAATGTTGCATCATTGTCATCATGAACCCTTGTATTCATCTCCTCCTTATCACTATCACCTACTCTGTTTAATATTATAGCCACTAATTGGGTTTTCAGTGCAAGATCAGTGTAAGTCCCAAAACATGTAGTTCACACACTTGTGAAAGACAAAATATACAGAAAAACGTTAACCATGAATAACGAAGTAAAGAGAAACTTTGTACTGTTGAATATTTCATATCAGCCCTTAAAGAAGAAATACGTGCAATAAAAAAAACTATTACTATTATTTTAACTTTCAATCACTCTTGACTACACTGACAATGTTCCAGTCAGCATGATGCAAGTGATGTGCTCAGATGTTTTATAACCTAGATTATCAAAAGCAGTATTTGGATTGTGATGAATTTTAGCTGATTGTATTGATCCAATCCGAAACTGCATTCAGAATTTAAAGTTTCATGAGGCACCACCTACCACCTGGTAGCGCATACCCCTCTGCTTCTCTTTGCTTTATCTTATGGTGGGACAACCTTCTTACTCGTGGTTTTCTTATGCAAAGAAAGTGATGCCTTCCAAAACAATTTGGAAAAAACAGGGTCACTTGTATTTGAATGACTCACAAAAGCAACTGTTAGAACAATCGGATGCACACACAACATTTGACAGGCTGGTTGTAATGCTCAGGGTTAATGCAAGCACAAAGACAACAAAGAGAAATGAAAGTGATAGGAGGAGAAGCAAAATATTGTTTTTATAAAGTAACATTTATCTGATATGTTAACATCACTACCTAGCATATACTAACAAGACGGTTTCAATCAAATATGAAATGAAAAAAAAAATTCCTTCAGAGTTTTTCATCATCCAAATCAATGGATTTAATAGATTTCCAAATGCTGCGTTTGAGGTGGTTATTCATGTAGTAGTTCAAATAATTCACCGGGAAAGCTTTGAAGTGATAAACTGAACACTCATTCTGCATGTCATGTCCAACTGTTTTCTTTTATGAGAAAAGAATCACATCAGCAAGTAAACAACGAAGCACATCCTGGAGAACACTATTTCAAATGTGTCAGTGATTGTGAAGCAGAGCCGACTTGGACAAATTTACCCTGTCTCACAATCACATGATTGAAGCGAACCATCACAGAAGGGTCTATAGCTAAATGCTGCCAAAAACAATAAACTCAGCCTTGACGTCATGGAATAAATCTGTACAATGGTCTTAACCTTAGGCTTAAGCTGCATTGCAGATCTGGGATTACGGTAGTATTTGTTTTTGTTCTGTTCTGAGTAACCGTTTTATTTCAGTCAAAACTGTAATGAAGCCAAAGATTGCAACCGAACAGAAGATGATTTCAGAGATGATTGAAACAAAATGAGCTTTGGATGTGGACAGCTCTATTTGTTATGTTTTTTGTATTTTGAGCAGAGTTTGTTGCTAACAGTGTACTAGATACACCAATGTACAAAAAAGTAAGGGCAAGCTTGGGTTTTTGGTATGTTACTATATTCTATCAAACCTAAATCAAATAAATAAAAGAAACAAAATATAATGAAAAATATATATATCAATAAAAAAAAAAAAAAAAAAAGTGAAATTAAGCAATGCCTTCCTTTCCTCATGCTCCAGTACTTTGTTGCTACCAAAAATAATCCTGCATCCTTTGTAAGAACCACCTGACCTGATGCAGTTGAGAATTGTACACAGCTCTGGAGAAACTTGCTGGAGAAGTCCACCTTAGAGGGAGGAGGTACCTGAAAGAGTGTTTGGATTTTAACATCTCACATTAATGGATATACAGAGTGGGAAATAGATCTGATTTTCTCTGAATAAAAACCTAAGACTCAGCCCCAAAGTGTGCCCCCAAGGTGCAGCAATTACATGGCATGCAGCATGTTAAGTCCTCACTGACAGCACCACATGAAGAGGAAGGACCTAGTGACAGTAAGTGATAGGGAGGTCACAAGAACCAATACTTTGGTACCATGCAGATGTGAAATTAAACTCTTTTTTGTAGTACCATAGGTACAGAACAATACCTCCCACAACCGCAAAATGATTGCCGCCGCTACTTCAGGATCAGGGCAGACACAACTTACATGTCCGGTATCCTCTGACTGGCTGTATTACTCTGCCTCATGTGCTCCCTCCTCACTGACCTGCACTCAGAAGTTATTAGAGACATAGAGTACTGATGTTGACTTGAAATCCTCTAGAGTTTGAAACACGCATTTGAACACATTGGAACATTTTATTGATTACTTGAAGGCTACATAGCCACTGTTGTTAGTTATGTTCAAATATTTTCAAATGAGGTGTGGGTTGAAAGACACCGGATTTCTTTTGTTTTGTTTTTGGCAGAGGTATCTAATTGGATATCGAGAACCGATGGGATTTCATGGTATCGATATCACCCTCAAAATTTTTGGTTGGAGGTTCAATCTAATTCCGTGTCCCAGTGTTTATTGCCTATTAGTCTACCTTTTGATACATCTATGTACAAAAAAATATTTGCTACTATTTAATGACTCATTATGCTCGCAAGGGCTTTTACTAATTTGCACCCAGTGATAATAAAAAATAAAAAAAGGTATGTAATAATACTGCTTTTGCGAATATTTATCTCCCTTCCTAGGGCTAAACATATGCAGGTGGAAATGGCGGTTAGTAGGCCATAACAACAGAGGGCAGTCTCTAGTTTCTAGCTACCGTCAACTCACTGATGCACAATTATTTTCATGGTTCAATAGGTAAATATGCAGAATCGAAAGAGTGCAGACATCCATTTTAAAGGATCTTTAAAGTGGATGAAGTGACTTTCCCTTCTTTTGAGAAAACTAATGTTGAATTCCATAGATAATATGAAATTTACCAAAGCATATTCAAACCGCACATAAATATCTAAGTTTGTTTAAGTGGTTCTACTGAAACCAAATTGACAATGATTGAATGCTTAAGAAACCAAAACTTTTAACAAAAAAGGATTTCAGACCACATAAATGCTGGCCGGGCGTCTCCAATCAGCCTTGTGTAACAGAACTGCCAGAAGATGACTTAGTAGCATTCGTATAGGCTTCCAGCTAGCCCAAGCCATATGTTGTTTGAAACTTGGAACTGTGAGAAGAATATCATTTAACTGCATTCTATATTTCAGTGCCACCGTGGTCACGAAGCTACAAATACACACACACAAACATCCCTGCAACGAAAAACATCACATCTCATGCCAAGAGTCCACCTACCTGCCCACCCATTTACATGCAAAGCATGCCATTTATGCCACACACAATCAATGCACAGCATGACTGTATTTGTGCCAAACACGACTGTGATGTATGTATGTGTAGCAGATAATACAGCAGAGTAACAGAGGCCAAACCCAGCAGCTGCTATTGTCTCCATGCCTGGAGGCTGATATCGGGAGGCACGGAGACCTGTGACCCAAGATGAGCCGTCTCATTCTGGGCAGAGAGTGCATAACAGGGTTAGCCTTTCTGGTCATGAATTATTCCACATCCATGCCTCCCTGACTACCTGTAGTCAGCTCTGTAGAGACAGAGTCAAGGGGCTTTGACTGACAAAGCCTTTGATCCCACAACAGCCATGCACTCTATGATCAGCGTCTCTCCGAAGGAGGGAAGACCAGAGCTCCCTTGACACGTCTTCCCATTGAGCTGTTTCTCTTTTCCTCCTTCCAGCTTAGTAAATCTCTCAGTCTTTGTCTGAACTTTAGCCATCTGTGCTTCCTCCTGTTTTTTAGTTTGCTGAATCCCAACATCGGTGTCGTCTAGGATTGTCTATTAATTAAACAATGTCTTTGGTAATTAAAACTCTGATGCTGCGTTATCTATACCAGCTTTAATTAACAGTTGCAACATGCTATTCAGGTCAGAAGGTCCATGTATTTATCACATTGTTTACTTTTGATCAGCTCAGTTTTGCTTTCACATTCCACAATTTGCGGAGCACACAAGACATTTGTATGGCATACGCACAACCTGTCTTCACTATTGTGTGCTTCTTCTCAGTCTACTTGACTTAAATCAAATATGCTAAATTGCTTTGCAATAAGAAAAACCCAGCCTGCATTATAGGTATCTGAAAATGTTTCTTTGTGTCAGAGCATACCAGCCAACATAGATGTGTCTGAACAGGATTTGGACACCCTTTATCTATTCAAAAGCATAAATAAATTTATCGCACAACAAACATGAAACACTGCCAACAGCACATTCTACCTTTAGCTCTAGCAGCGGTTTAAACTGTCTTTCTATTCTCTTACAGTGAACCCAACATACTCTATTTTATAACTGTCGCTCAGTAAAAACTATTTGACTGTTAAATTTGGCTTCAGGGAATAATAGAATATTTTTCACCATTTTCAGTGATTAATTAATTGATTATTCAAATAATTGTCTTACACTACCGCACTCAGAAGGAATAAAATAAAAGCAATATGACCTGGATTTTACTCACCATGACTATAAACAAACTGCTCGTAAAACTGGACTAACCAGACAATGTGCTGACTGACTCACAATAAAACACTGACTGAAAACACTCACTAGTAAAGATATAGAGTATTGGGTTTACAAAGCCAGCAAACAGCAGTGTTTCCCATTAATTAACTAGAGAGTGTAGCAACCTCATGTAGTCTAATCTGCCCCGGAGCAGCTTGTATAATAATGATAATAATAACAGGAGGTCCAGAGTGCGACCAGAAATCGGGGAAGTGTGACTAAAAATGTTCTTTGGTCGCATTGATGCGCCAAACACTTAGCTGGTGTGTCTACGTGGGTTTGATTACATAGATTATTGCCTCGCTCTCATCTCCTTTGCAGAGTTTACACTCACACACACACACAGTCTCCTATCTATGTGTCAGACCTCCACACTCCTGCCTGCGCTTACTTAAAATTAACAATACACACCAATAGAGAAGTTATTAGGAGGGCGCAGTACTGCAGTTTAATTTGTGTGTGTTTGATTTGCTCCAGAGTTTGTCATTATGAGTATGTGTTATTTAAACACATTGAAAATAAGCTCCAAAAAATGTGCGCATGCAACACATACAACACGATAAGCACATAGCCCATTGTGTTTAAGTGACCGGAACAATCTGGATTCATGATCTCACACCATCGAATAAAACTCTTAATAAATGTGACTGTCAGTTTGTGTGAAGAGTGATAGAGATGAGCAGACAAACACACACACACGTAGGTTATTTATTAAACGTATTTTCGTGGTTGATATTTTCAAAACACACAAAACTTTAACAATAACTTAAAGTTTTCAGATGAATGTTTCTTTAAATCAGAGCGTTTCCTCGTATCTGCTACTTAAATCAAATAGTTTGTTTCTGTAAGTAACATATCCGCATTCCCACTTGTGACCTGTAATCAAAGATACAATGCTTGGCCTAAATACAGCGAGTGTGTGAAGAAAACTGTACAGAGGTAACCCCAAAGGGATGAAGAGTGGAAATTCTGCAATTGGCTGAAAATGGAGGTTTAGTTATCAAGGCGTCAGCATTTCTCGCTGATGCCATTACATAGATAGTTTCAGCTCACAGTCTTTGGTTTTGTTTGTTCTCCACTTGCACGTTAGCCCTTGTAGCTAAAGGGGCATTGTCATAACCCCAGCTGCATAGCAGGCAACAGGACAGGGCTAGAGGGGCACCGCTCGAGCTGCGGAGAGGAAGCCTTTGCCAAACACAAAGACGAAAAGGCACTGGGTGTACTATGTGGGCATATGCTGACATTTTGGAACATTCATCTGGTGCAAACAAACTCAAAATGTACACCGTCTCTTTTTGCTCCTCCTTCAAACCCCTCTGCTGGGTTCTGTTCAACTTTGCTTATGCACAGCATCCTCTGTCACGCTCTTCATGAGCACCACAATCCTTGGGTAATCTCATCTGTGCATCAATCTCATTTCAACCACGACGGCCTACAGCACACCAACGATTAAACAAAGCAAGAGAGCCACAAAGCATCATTCATCCCTTCAGGGTGGCGTCCAACACAGTTCTTTTCTCAGGGACCTGGAAAAACTTGTGCATGAAGAATATATTATCGCTTGTTATGTAGGGATTATTTGATGGACTGATGAGACTGCAGAAAGCTTGTGTAAGAACAGCAATGATATGAACCATTCAAATGTGGAGCAAGAAGTGACAGATATCCTGCAGGGTTTCCCGTGTGGGTCAGATGCTTATATATGTATTACAAAATCTTCACCAATCTTAAGCAAACATTACAATTCTCTAAATTCAACTGCAAGATAACCTTGAGAGATTTGAAAATACAAAAACGGATTTGTCAGTCTCTTTCACATCATGTAAATCTTTGTTTTAAACTTCACAATTTGTCTTGTCATATTTAAACTGTTTATGCTAGTCAACCACCATCAGAGTTTTGTATCATCACTAAACAGGAGGTTCAATGAAACAAGACCACCACCAGAAAATATCCATCTTGGGCCATTTTTGTCTGAAAAGATTTAGCAAAGACAGCCTGAGGCTTGGAGTCATTTTTTCCATCCTTTGTTCAAACTTTTAAATGAACAATATTTCAGTGCACCTCCTACTTAAAATACAACAATCCAGACAATAAATTCAGACAAACTACTTTGCATATAAGATGATTGTAGCAGGCTTTCATATGCACTAAGTTTTAATCACCAGTTTTCAGAAAATGTATGCATTGAAATTTAGTGAGTAAGAGTAAAATACAGTTTATTTAATTTTTAAATACATTCCCTGTATAATGATAAAGAATTGAACTGAGGTATTTTTACAGAAATATATAAGGTACAATAACCCTGACATCATATCACCATATTTTTCTCCTTTTTAATTTAACAATTGACATTTATTTTTAGAATGAAGATGAAAGACATTCATTTAATTCTTCATCCGGACTAAATAGTTACCACACATGAGGTTGAAATGATGGGCTCAATTTTGCAGATGAGGGAGGGTCAATTACAGTGTAATGCAGCATCCCAGTGGAGTTATTATGTTTATATTGCCAGTGATAAGTCAGGGATGATGCGGTCTGTTTTTATGACTAAAGCATCATCAAGCATCAGCAAAGCAGTAGTAAAGCTTGCCCTTCCTTCTGAGTGTGCGTGCGTGTTTGTGTTTCGGCCCCAAGGGAAAAGATACGAAGGAGGATGGGTCCCTAAATGCAGAAAGGAAACAACATTATTAATTCATCCCCTTTAAGTTGAGTGAATATTATGTGCATGACTTTGCAGGAATGTGTTCTCAGAGACGATACACAAACAAGAGCATCTAAAGATCTGTAGTATTCCTTCATGTGTCTCAGGCAGCCGCAGCAAGTGAAGCATCCACTGTATTTCAAAGTAAGAGAAACTTGTGAAATCTTTGCATGAGACAGTTAATGAGGCAGAGAAAGAAAGCAAGAACAGGGCAGGAGGAGGAAATGAGGCAGAGATAGACAGAGCACAGGTTGGTGTGCTGATCCAATGTGTCTGTGTCCCCCTGAGAGAGCTAAGCCTATTAGCTAATAAAGAGAAAGTGGATGGAAACAAGGCAGAGGTGGCCTAATCAGGTTGGCCTGAGGTGTAAAGGCTTAAATAGTAGTGGCTGGAGACCCCGGAATGTGTAAGACAAGGACCTCTCTCACAGTTAGTCGTCCTCAACATCTATCCTGAATCTGACACCCATGTGGATGAACAAAGTCTCTGCTTTGTGTAACCCCAAGGAGCTTCTCTTTTAATTATTGCAGTGGCCTGCAATGGTCAGTTCCCACGTTTCCATTTTCTCATTCGCCAGCAGAGCAGATAGGGTAATAGAAGTGAGGCCACAGCAATGGGAATGGAAGCAAGCCTTGAAACGTGCTAAAAAAAGATAGATGAGCCCTGCAGGCAGTTCTTTACACTTCACTGGTTCTGTGCACATAAGGACTACGCAGTATAGAACTTTTTTTGGGGATATATCTATATACCACTTGCTGGCATCATGAGACGGGGAACTAGAATATATCACACTATAGATTTCTAGTGTGAGCACAATGCACACAGGATGTATCTGAGGATTAAAAGGCATATCTGCGTTTCCATATACTGTGTGTGACTGTGAGAGATACACTTGATAAGGCCACCTTGCTCTGCAAAGAAAATGCCATAGTGAACCAATTATGCATAGATATCAGCTGATAAGGAAGCAATACAACTCAGCATAATTGCTTAAAAAATGAACAATTTTTCCTTGTGTCCTTTTGAGTACGAAAAAATTACCACACACCATCTCATGCTAAATTAATAACAGCATGATGGTTATTGCACTGGAAGCATAACAGACCAGTGGAAAACAAAGCTGCCTAATCAGCACAGTTGCGCAAAGGCTGTTCATGTGATCCAGTAGTGCACTATTATTCTGTGAAAGTCTAGAGAAATAGGTTAAACATGAGCCACACAGACAAAACCTGTCAATGGTGCCAAGTGACAGGCCCAGAATCTATGAAATATGCAATGTTCAGAAACTGTGGTTTAAAAAGGGACAGACAGCATGCCCACTACACTTATCAGGATATCAAGATACACCCAGTAATGTTAAGACAGATTTGTAACAAACAAAGCTGGAGTGCAGACGCCAAGTCAGCAAAACTGCAGCAATGAGGGGAGATAAAGAGGGCCAGAAAAATGTCATGTGCCATTTGAGGTCAGAAGAGGAAAGGGGCATGGACTTAGCTAAGCCTTGGGACCAAATTATATCACTGGCATTAAAACATATTGACTGAGGATTTCTTATCGATGATGCATCCATGGACCAGAAGGTCCAGACTTTGTTTCCTCTTTATAAACAAATTAAACATGTCTTCTGCTGACAAACCAATAAAATAATTGGTTAAATGTCCAGCAGATCCATGCTGCCAAATGTAAATCGACACCTTACACCACAGTCAACTTTCTGCCACAAGATTAGCAAAACCCACAGTACATTAGATGTCTAGTCATACCTCAACAGTATCTTAAATTGTATATGCATAGAAAATCCAGGACAAGCCCACCCACATACTTAAAAGACTGAAGCATGCACCAACATTGTGTGGACAGCAGAGTGTTGCTAATTCTGCCGTGCATGCATTAATACACTATTGGAGAGGAAAAGAGAATTAAATGTGGCACACAACAGAAAGAAAAGTGCATGGCACTTTCAACTCAGAGACAGGAGAAGGTACTCAGGGATCTCTGGCAACACGATGCATATTGCAATAGAAGTAAAAAGAGGGGGGGAGGGGGGAACTAAAAATGTCATCTTTATGTAGGGATTCCATCCCCCTGTGAAGAATTTGTCCCTGCATGTCCCTTCAAAGTAAAACCATTTGAGACCAAGCGTCCATGCTTAGATTATGTGAATAATTTTGATTGGATGAAACAGGGGACAGCAATAAAAGATAACGTTTCCAAATGTTTACTTTGGGATGATGATTGATTTGGTGAAGTCACTGGAAAACCATCTACCATTAAAAATTGACACGGGTGTGTCTGTGGCAGACGTTTCATGTATTATTTCAAGTGGAATGAAGAACTTTTATATCAGCAGATGGAAATGAATTATTGAGGGGCCTTAACCATCCCCTTCCTCCTCCATCTTCTCCCTCCCATCTCTTCATCTGTCCCACTCCATTGCTAAAGTGGCAGTGGGGTCCATTGAGGACCTGTGAGTGCACTAATGCTTTGACCACACAGTTTTCTTTTGAATTCAGTTATAGTATGAAATCAGATTTTCATGAACTGTACACAGACTCAACTCACATGCCTCAAAGATATACAGTAAATGCACACTTTGTTGAAAGCACTTCACAAAAGACTTCACATTTAAAAATCTCAGGCTATTGGTAAAATGATATCCTGCATCTCAACACTTTAAAAGCAAGCTTTGAGAGAGCCAAGTTGGATTCCCACCAAGGTCTTTAACAGGCATCTTTAGGCTATCGATTTATGCTATAATGGTGCTTAGAACAAGAACAGATGAGCATTTTGGGTTGTATATGCGTGTGTGTGTTCGTTTCTGGGGAGTGGCAGTGCTCTATTATTTATTATCTTTATTAAGAAGCATAATGGCACTGACATCATTCCCATGTATTAACACACACAGTGACCCCAGTGTCTGCTGGTGGTGGCTTGGAGCCTGCCGGGCTATAAACAAACAGTGTTGGTCATGACCCAATCCGCTGCTAATGGCTGAAGAGCAAAGGTTAGCTTGAAACACATTTCTACAATATTTTATTTTGAAATTAGTCCTCACCTGTTGGACTGTTCCTCATCTATTTCACAGCCTAGCCATCAGTTTGTTCTCTGCTCCGAAGCCACTTTATCATACATCTGTACAACCGTTTACTATTGAGCTACCAATCCACAAAGAGACTGAAGAAACAACTCTGAATGTAGTCCAATATAATCAAATGATTACATATTAAATGCTATTAGTAATTGTGAAGATGAGGATGAGTCTTTACAGTCCAGTACTCAAGTAAAACTGTCCACACAATGTTTCTATGGAGACACACTCTGAAGGGGACCTACCCAGATAGATTCTTTAACATGAGCATCCATGGTTCCAATAAGTTTTCATACAGCACAACAGCAGTGGGATTCTTGCCATCTTCCTTTCATCACAGCTATGTTACAATGATTGTCTGGGACTGCCTGCTGATAGTATTTTCCTTATATTATTATATTTTGAATTCCTTTTTTTCCTTAATGCATCCATAGCAACCACAAGCCAAAAGCATTCCTGACTGTAAGGTCAATGCCGGCTGTACATTCAAGTTATCCTTTCACCATCGAAGGTTACTGGAGAGAATAGCAAACAAGTGCAATCCTGGAAAAAAAATAACCGAATTACAGTAAATATGCAAAAACTAAAGCCATTACAGTCAGTCTGCTGGGGGGGAATCAAGTAGTCTGGCAATTTGCCTTTTTCCTGGAAGTTCCACTGCTCTTGTTTCTGGGGTATTGTTTTCCTGCTTTTTTGGTCATCATCATTTCCACATACAGTGTTTTGTAGGCTTAAAGCATTTTTCACACTCCACTTGATGTGATAGTGGGAAAGGTAAAACTTGATGAAACATGCCCATGAGAAACCATGAATAATTCAGAAGGCTTTTATCCACAAAACATTTGTTTTTGTGATCTGCTTGTATTTTGGGAGATTTCTGAGCTGTGTTAAGCTCCCGCACTGTTCCTACTCCATTGTGGAGGAACACAAAATCATCACAGAGTAGTGGTTGGCCTTGACCGAGACTCATAGCTTATAAATCACACACCTGGCTCATGTCGGAGATGCCATTTACAGTAAATAACTCTCAAGGAGATGAACACTCTCACACAAGAGTCACATTTGCAATCTTGTACCAATAGCGATCATTTTTGCATTCCTTTTTATCGATAGAAATTTAAGACGTTTAAAACATGTTTTGAAAAACAAAACACGCACAGACAATAAACAAGATAAATCGATATCGACCGACATGAAAATAATAAATCTAATTTGGCTCTGCCCTACGTGTGAGCAAAAGTAATTCTTTAATGGACTGAAGACGTTCATTTATCAGTCCTCCACTCAGATTATATATTGTTTATAGCAAGGCTTTATATGCCTGTACGTTTGTTTTGCATGTGTTAATACTGAAGTTTTGTTTGTCTTGGCATCAGCCAGCGTATATAGTATCATGTGCCAATTTAGGCGACCTTTTTTCTGCAAATTAAAAATATAACTGCTGCTCTTGCATGAAGGGTGAAATATCACTGTAAAAAAGGGCAGTATGATATAACAAAAATACCCAGATAAAGATACATTGGTTACTCACACATTTTTTTCCCTAACCCTTTGACCTATCCAGATGCCTCTTCCAAAATTCACCTCATAATCCCCAAACACCAAGCAAGAGAGAAAGAGCAAACATTATTTACCATCCCTATGGTTGTGTCATAATAAAGCCAAACCACACTTATACATAGCAGATGTCTAGGTCTCCAGTCACGACTGACTCTAACCCTATAACTATATTCTGCTAAAAAACAGGTTTACTCTACATTTCCATTCCTTTAACACTCATTAGCATATGCCATCATTGTCCAGATTGCTCAGCTTGTTCACTCTACTTTCACAATTAATCTTATTCTAAACAGTTTTAATCTTTGCATCTTGGTAGATACACCGATTAAACAACAGAACACTGCACCAAACTAACTATATTGTATTTTTGACATCCACCTTCATACAAATCCATGTTTGTTATGTGGGCCAATAGAGCTGCTCATTCATTCATGCAAATCCTTCCCAGCTGGAGGAGTAGGATTAGAGGGGTAGATGAAGTCTGACTGTGGGATGTGGGGGTACTAAAGATGATGTCAGCTTGGTAACCTGAGCCTCTGGCCAAAGATCCCCAAGTGGAGGAAGAAGGGATCAATCCGTGGGTTTTATTACTCTGTCTGAATAGGTAATGTCTTGAGATGAGCCCTACTATTGGTGTCTGTATAAAAAGCAAGGCCGAAAGAGGATCAGACTGAGAGGAAGAGAGTGGAGAGTAAAATACTACAGGAATGAACTGAAAGGAAATAATTTTATTTTTGTGATCAGTTTACTTTAGAACTGCATAGTTTTGTGGCAGTAGGAGAAAGATAAAACTAATCCATTTCAATGCTTCTTACTGAATTGTCCCCCCTAAAATAAACATCAAGATGAAACTATCAAAGTTAAAACTACCTATTATGCCTCAAAGGAGAGACAATGCTATTTGCACCACTTGCCTGCTGTAGGTACACAGTGATTGAAGTGATGCCTATGGACTTACCAAATAATCCTGCACACTTAAATTCTAACACGCATGTGCACGCTCAGACACACACACACAGACTAACATGCCCACACTGCAGGGTGAAACATAACACTGCCCCAACTGAGCAAGTGCAAAAGTGGTAACAAAGGCTCCTTTAGGTGGATAATAGAAAGAGGAGTACTTACAAGTTCTTATCTCCCTCTCCGTCTGCAGCTTTCGCTCTCCCTTTCTGTCTCCTATCCACCCTCGTCTCAGCCCTGTCGCTGCTCATGTAGATGTGTGCATTGTGGGAAACCTGAGGAGGATCCATTACACTCTGATCAGTCACCCATACCTTATTTTTTGTGTGTGCAGGCTAAAGTTCATTTAAGTGTGTGCATGTGAATGCTTGTCTGCCCTTTGTCTAATGGAGCCAAACAATGTATCATTTGGATAAACCATGGCATAAAAACATCCACACTAGTCAAAGCATCAAGGGATATTTAGAGAAGATACAAATCTAAGTGATAACTCAGGGGGAAAAAGGGATCAAACTACAATATGTCCGGAACTGGTGCAATGTGTGCAGAGTCCAGTTCTGTCTGCATGCGTAGAGGTTAGAGACCAGGGCTCATAAACACACAGCTCTTCTCTAACTAGGTTATAGGATTTCTCTCTTTGTCCATTAGCCCGGTAATGAACCACTGCCCTTTTATGACTTCCCACAGTGGTACACGCTTTACTATCAGTATCTCTCACCAACTGTTTCTTACCCATTGAGCACCGGACGAACTGTTGGAGAGATGGATCTTCATAATAAAGAAACATATGATTGGTATTTTCAGACTGTGGCAGTATATTGTTTCACGAACAATCTATACACATACTGCAGATGGCAAAAAAAAAAAGTAAAACTGTTTTCCTACAATTGTTTTGTGGTATTTTCTACTTAAGAAGTTATTTTTCAGTGTGAACAGCACACACAAGAACATCTTTAACGTCTCAGACATTGTTTATATAAAAACAGTTATTATTTCAATGCATTAAGTTACAGAAAAAAAAAAAATTCAGCTCATATTTTTTCGATTGCATTTAGCTCCAAAGACAGCACATAACATTTTAAGCATGGCTTAATCACAAGTTGGGGCAAGCGGAAGAGTGTTTTTTGGGGGATTTGGACCAAACAGACCCTTCTACCTAAGCTGATACTTCTGCTTCATATAAATTGATGAGTCATTTGGACACATTGTGGTACATTGCCAACATACCTTAACCTTTGCAACAAGCTCTTCACAAGAAAACAACCAAAACAAGTGCCTTATTTACAGTTCTTCAAGTGAGGTTCGACTTTCTTAACCCAGCTGTGGGCACTTTGATTGAATGTACCCTGTGTAGCTGAGTGGCGTTCCACAACCCTTTTTGGCATGAGTGCACTGCACTGGAGTCAGCAATAAGAAGATCAGATCAATAGCAGTCCAGTAGATTGCCTGTGTGTGTGTGTGTACGTGCATGAGAATTCTCCCTCCCATCAATCCACAGCTCGATAGCTGCTTATTCTGCCCTAAGACTACATCAACTTCGGCGACTCACCGTGGGAGAGGGGCTCCAAACCAACATCGATACACAGCATGCTGAGACACAGGGAGAATGACTGATTGAATGAAACCCTAGAGTGGTATTTGAGAGCAAAGCCTCTGACAACAACAGCTCTGGCTGTCAGGCTTCCAAACAGACACAAAGCCTCAACACAAAGCTCCAAGGTTAAAAGGAAGAGAAGAAAAAACAAGAAGAATTTTTTGTTTGAATAAATATTATTACTAATAGCTTGGAGGTGAAAAAGGCAGACAAGCTCATATGTCAAATACACCAGTGTTCTGAGGGTTTAAATATTGTCAGCTACAATGTTTGCTCTTGAAAGGACTAATCTGTGTTTGCTGTGTGGAGCTGACAGCAGAATTACTGTAACTCCACTGGTAGCAACAAGTGTCTCTTTCGACTCAGGATCTTTCAACACTGATCCATTTGGTAATAGAGAAACAATTGACTAGAATATCTCTTACATTTTGAGATACTCAAGGGTTAAGGTGTCTTATATATATATATATATATATATATATACATATATGGTAAATAAGTTGAAATACAAAAATTTATAAATATTTTCGAGAAAATACACAACATTTGTATGGTAGAATGTCTACTTAAGGATGTATTTAGGAATACGGAAAATTGCTATCATGTATAGGTGCAGCAATTTAGCAAGCATGCACAAATGTTAAAAACCTGTTTGATCAACTGCATTGTTTATTTATGCCCAAAAATGCTGAGTCAGGCAGCCATTTTCTAATTTCCTCTCCCTTCCACTTCAATCAATCTCCTATTGGCTGCACAGCAAAACTTGTGAATTCATTAATCTGGAGAAGGAACCTAAGTGCACACAGCCCACATTAACAGAGAGCTTGTCAGCTTTGTTTTGTGTTAACAGTATAACAAACTGACAGTTATTTGCACAAAAATTTATACAAATCTTGGCACTTTTGCACAGAAGTGGTAACAATGAGGTCTCAACCAAAAGAAGACCGACTTCTATTTCAGAGCAGGAATCATTATCTTTTTCACACAGATTCAAGTTCAGGCCTCCTGCTACACACTGATGAATAAGTAAAAATGTATTCAACATGAATTTTGTTACTATCCAGAGTCCATTAAACTCACACTGAGCAAGATCAAATCACAAATATCTAATGCGAGGGATAATGGATGAGATGTGACTCCCTCTGGTCTCTGTCCTTTTCCTTCTTTAAGTAACTGACTGAAGCGTTTCCATTGTGGCTGAAACAATTTCATTCACATGAGATTTACGGTAAAATGAAGATGGGACTTACTGCACGGTCAAATGTAATTGTGGAGCTCAGCGGTGGATTTGCTCCCCCGTCACTTTCTCCTTCTTCTGCAGATTATGCGCTTGTATTACCCTATTCAGGGGCAGCCCATGAAGCCCATTCTATTTTCACCCCTGTTTGGTGTGCAAATGTCTGGTGGCGGAACAATGAATTTCCAGTACCTGTGCCAAAGATGAAAAATCAGACGTAAAGAATGCTTCACTAATCCTGCCTCTACTCTATGATTTAATCCCACAGGAAATAATCCTACTTTACAGTAAGTCATCTGAGGTAAAAGAACACCACAACAAATGAAGGGGACAATGAGCTGTGGGTTTCATCTTTAAAGGTCAAATTTACTTAATGCTCTGAAGAGTGCTCTGACTGCAAATGCACAGTGTATCTGAGAGGAGTTAAGACTGATACTTTGAGGTGCTAATATTTGTGAAAGGAAACTGAGCAAACAGTTCAGAAGCTCTAACCTCTCTTGATTTCATATTATGGGAGAACGGCAATGATCAGAAGACAATGCATGTTGAATCCTTGTGAATCAATCCAGTAATTTATCATTAGCTGCTTTCTAAATTAATTTGTCCTATCTCTACCTGTGAAGCTGCCACTCATGTACTGTAGAGGTGCTTAGCCTGGATATTATCCAGTATTTTAAAGAGGGGTTTTGGCCTTAGATCCAGAGTGCACTTTCATTATCCAATACTTATCTTAATAAGACATATAGCTTTCAGCCTTTTTATGCTGTACTTAGCATTTACATCTGCATGTTGAGCACGTCTAAGGCTTATATTTGTCTGCAGCATTAGAATTACATTTCCAGGAATTCAGACGACCAATCTGTACCTCAGTTTTTGCATAAGTGACCATTTCGTTCCTGATATAAAGGACACTTGAAGTGCTTGATATACACTCCTGATCAAAATCTTAAGACCAGTTAAAAAATTGCATGAATTTGCATTTTGCACTGTTGAATCTTAGGAAGGTTCTAAGAAGAGTTTCAAAATGCAAAAAGAAGAAATGGGAACAAGAGCCCAAAAGTTGTGAGTTTACAACAATTTAACTGAAGTAGGCTGTTCATCAGCTGATCAAAAGTTTAAGACCACAGCTCAATAAAAAACAAAAAACCTCCTCAAATTAAAGTGTCAAAACCGGACTCAGTAATGAGTAGCTCCACCATTATTGTTGATCACTTCAAAAATTAGTTTTGGCATGCTTGATGCAAGTGTTTCCAAACGGCTAGTGCAAATGATGCGCTAAGTGGTGAAGATGGCTTCACGAAGGGCATCCACTGTCTGGAACTGAAGTCCATTTTTGTAAACTTCCCTTGCCATCCATCCCCAAATGTTCTCAATTGGATTAAGATCAGGGGAACACGCAGGATGATCCAAAAGAGTGATGTTATTCTCCTGGAAAAAAGTCTTGGTCAGACGGCATTGTGAATTGGAGCGTTGTCCTGCTGAAAAACCCAGTCGTTACCACACAGACGAGGGCCCTCAGTCATGAGGGATGCCCGCTGCAACATCTCCACATAGCCAGCTGCTGTTTGACGCCCCTGCACAACCTGGAGCTTCATTGTTCCATTGAAGGAAAAAGCACCCCAGATCATGATGGCGCCCCCTCCACTGTGCCGCGTAGAAAACATCTCAGGTGGCATCTCCTTGTCATGCCAGTAACGTTGGAAGCCATCAGGACCATCAAGGTACAAAATGTTCTTGTCAGAGAATAAAACTTTCTTCCACCTTTGAATGTCCCATGTTTGGTGCTCCCTTGCAAAGTCTAAACGGGCAATTTTGTGGTGTTGAAGGAGACGTGGCCTTTGAAGACGTTTCTTGTTTTTGAAGCCCTTCCTTCGCAGATGCCGTCTGATGGTTATTGGGCTGCAGTCAGCACCAGTAATGGCCTTAATTTGGGACGAGGATCGTCCTGTGTCTTGACGAACAGCCATTCGGATCCTCCGGCTCAGCACCGGTGAGATTTTTTTGGGTCTACCACTTGATTTTTTTGTTCCATAACCCTGAGGATCTTTTAAGAAATGCAAAATGACTGTCTTACTTCGTCCAACCTCAGCAGCGATGGCACGTTGTGAGAGGCCTTGTTTATGCAGTTCAACAATCCTACCACGTTCAAAGACGGTGAGCTTTTTAACCTTTGCCATCAAGAGATCTTCACAGTATGATTACTTGACAGGAAATGACATGGAATCCAAATTTTTGCACAGATTTTGGCTTTTAAAGGCTGTGGTCTTAAACTTTTGATCAGCTGATGAACAGCCTATTTGAGTTAAATTGTTGTTTTCAATAAATTGCCTGATCACAACTTTTGGTCTCTTGTTCCCATTTCTTCTTTCTGCATTTTGAAGCTGTACTTAGAACCTTCCTACGATCCAATAGTGCTGATTTTGATCAGGAGTGTATGTACAGACATATGTAAAGGGTTCTTGGGTCCAGTGAAATATAAATTCAAGCCATTTATTATTATTATTATTATTGTATCTATCCTCCTCTATTAGGACTTCCTTCTCAGCTAATGGGGACCAAATATTCTGTCTTCAGCAAATTTATTCATCCTGAATGACAATAACATTGGACTGCTGACACTAACTTTAGCTTCACTTCGTACATGTTACTATAGATGTGTATCCTGTCCAATTATGGATTGTCACAAAGGAAAATAAAGCACTGTGTCCACTTTGTTTGGTCTCTAAAAATCTCATGAGGAAAAATATTATGTCTTCCTACAGAAATTAAATTCCTTTTCAGGGTTGAAATGGAATTACTAAATCGGGATTCAAACAAATGGTTATTTATCCTACTCCCAAAAGAGATGGCAGATTCACCCGAGGACTCTCATAGGAGGATCAGATATGAAGCAGAAAAGCCATCTAAGGTAATTTAGCTGGTATGGACCTTGTCATCATCCTTTGCTGTTGTGCTGCCAGCTAACCACTAGCCAGCATCACAGGGGACTGGCACCGAGAACCGACAGTTGGAGAGTGGTGATGCCCAAGTTCACTCACGGTGACAGCTACTGCCTTTTGAAAAAGTGGCCACAATGCCACCAAAGGGAACTGGGGGATAGGCAGGGAAAAGTTCAGCCGTCTCATCTCAGTTTACCATCGCTCCCCCTGCACTAATCTGACAGCTGCTGTACGACAGCCTGCCTGGGAAGCCTGTTTCTTTCCGTGCCCTCTCTTCCTCTTTATCTTAGCATATATACTTTCTTTGCCACCACGTCTTCCTTGCACTTACATTTCCTCCCTTTTTTGCTGCCTCCTCCGCTCCCTCTGTGTCTACTCCCTGCCTGACATCAGATCAATACC
This sequence comes from Platichthys flesus, assembly GCF_949316205.1. Classification (NCBI taxonomy): domain Eukaryota; kingdom Metazoa; phylum Chordata; class Actinopteri; order Pleuronectiformes; family Pleuronectidae; genus Platichthys; species Platichthys flesus. The sequence goes on from NC_084968.1 coordinate 3,941,457, forward strand.
ATTTCTCCTCCCTCTGCCAATGAAATAAAATATAATGACAGCTGACTAGGGGGTTAAGTAGATGAAAAAAAAAATTGTTAATTTATTTTTGTCGATAAACTATGACATGTTGGATGTGGTCTTAGAACATGTTTTTCAAAGAAAGAATCACATCCTCTGTGGTCTGAGTAAGACAGTTATTCTTTCCTGACATGGAATAATTAAACATCAGATTAGACAGATTGGTCAGAGTATGCCAAATAACTTATTGGTAAATCATCTGCGGTCACCATTCATCCTGACTAGCCCTGCATTAGCTCAGTCACTGCGGTGTCACACACAGCTTATTAAACTGATTGAAAGGTTACCTAAGCTAAGTGGATGAGTATAGCACCCACTGATTGATCAATGCATGACTTGATTGATTTCAGGGGAATGGGGCCACTGTTTCCAGTCTGAAAATGCTGATGCAGTGCAGTCTCGTATACAAGCAGTCAGACCACACTGATTTGTTCCTTATTGCCTCTGATGAAAAAGCAACTTGAGTGCACACCCACAGGATGTATTTACATGGCGACCAGCCATTAGTACCGAGAAATATAAATATCAAATTATATCAGCTATGATACAAATTCTCCATGTCCCTGCTTTCTTTTCTAGTTCTCAGCCCATCTAAACTACCCAATGAGGAACTGCTAACAGGATGTTGCCTATTAGATCCTGGGATGGTGGAAGTCTTTAACTTTGATGTGTCATCAACATGCCGCCTTTATAGCAGCTCGGCAATTGGAATATTCCCTTCCGCTTCTCCAATAGTCGGCTAATTGAAGATGAGGGACTGATGATTAATTATCCCATCCCAGAGCACTGTTTACTAAGATGATCGCCGCTGATGAGGGGTGATTAAAATTGAACTGCCACTCAAATTCAGGCTTGGTGTCAAGCATTGTGCAGATTAGTTGATATCAGCGTTTTTATAACTCCCTCCACCATTGTTGCCAGTCGTAAAAACACTGCTGTGATTCGGTCACCCCAGTAATATCACAGGGAATGAAGAGAAGAACTGCCAACATGCTGAGCTGAGATATCGACATCTTTCACTCAAAAGGAGATGTTGAATCCCGTCTACACAAATGTTGGCATCTATCTTGTGGCCATATCCAAGTCTAACACTGCAGTAAGTCTACTGTATGGATTAATAAAATGCATCTGTTCTGGCAGATCACACCGGGCACTCACATTTTCATGTTTAATTCAAAAAACAAAAGAGATACAAATGTTAAAACCAACTCCACTTACATTCCTTATATTATTAGGGCTAAAAACAGACTGCACAGACAGGGACAAGGCTATGTGCGTCACTGGTGACAGCTTAACCACTGCAGTAAGCACAGAAGATTTATTGTTTAGTTTGCCTTGTGAACACATGTAGTATGCTGTCATGTGCACCCGAATGATGGGTACACAGAGAGGACAGGTGTTGTGCCAAAGTCTGCCTGCACGCTGAATTGCTTGCTTGTCACAGGAACTTGCAAAGCACCTTTAGAGATGTTTTTGATGGCGCGGATGTATGGTTGGATTGCTCCCGGTGCTACCATCGGCCATTCCAACTATGACAGACAGATTAATGTGCTTGGGAGAAAGAGAGTTAAAGATGTTTCACTGTTTTAAGAGAAAAGTAAAACAATGTCCAGTTCATTATGAAACTGTGGCGAGCTGCAACAGTCTAGGTAATTAATGGCAGACCGTGATGCTAGCACCCAGCTTACATTATCATCCCCTGCTACATTAAGCATGAAAAGAAAACATTAGTCTATATTTTGTAAGGACAACTTTCACAGCAGATGCAGATTTTCAGAATACAAAAATTAAATAAATAACAGCAAAATTTCAAGACATGAACACTGATATTGTTAAAATAGAAAGTCATTAATACCTCTTTGTGTACAGAAGTCTCTCTTTGGTGCAATGGCATTCTGTCAACCTGATGTTTCATGTCAAATGCAACACATTTCCATACACCAGTCTTGGCATGTTTTTTCCACAGGTCACAGTGGACCCGTTCCTGCATCCACACTTGCCACCGCCACTTTACAATTGTTGTTGTTATTGTTGACTTGCAGGTGCTCTTATTTTCTTCAGACTAAACCGCTTAAAGCCCAATTAGTCCTGAACGACTCAAATCTCCAGTACCTACAGCATACATGATGCCTACCAAACCAGAGTACTGTAAAAAATAAGTGCTGTAACTACCGTAAAAAATTACACAATTTTGGCACCGACTTGGTACCTGAATATCCAAACATAAACTGTTCTGCAACAACAAAACTATTACGTTGATCATCCAGCATTTTTGAAGAATCTTTCAAATCAAGTTGAAATAAGAAAACAAATATAAAGATAGTGGAAGTTTTCCTCAACTACATTAGTCCTACCAGTTGGTATATGGTTCACACCAGGAACACAAATTGGGACTTACTGGATTCTCAGAATCTTCATCCATCTGCATATTGCAACATGATGGCCAAAACCACAATTACGGAGTAGACTGTGGCTTGGCCCTCGTTTTTGGTCATTAGGCATGTGATGAATGTGCCCAGGAACCACACAGGAAGGGACATGACGCCCAAACGGCAGGCAGCCATAATGACTAGCTGCATTTCATATAAACAGATCAGTCATTTGCCAAAACAAACAGTGCCAAACTGTGGGTGACGCAACCCAGAGAGGGGAAAGACAGCCTGTGCTTGTTGGTTTGGTTTACTTGGACCCATTATTTGAACATTAACACGGAGCATTTCATTAAAAATACCCTTGGTACATATACAATATCTTAAGCCACTGTAGAATAACTACACAGGCTCCCAGCTCCTTCATTACCACTCCCACGCACATTTGCAAATATTCATGCAGATGGAGCAGATGTTTACTGTTATGAGCATTTTTTATTTAATTCTGTTTTCTGTTTAGATGTTTGAGCAATAGCTATCAGTCATCTAGCATTCAAGGACCAACAGAGTAAACTGCATTGAGCTTAACAAAAAGAAAATGAATGAGAAAAGTAAATGGGTTACATAAGGCTATATCCCACACATATTATGCACATTGTCAATTTGTAAGTGGAAATTCTGGAAGAAAATAAGAAAAACTTGAATAATGAGTAAATAATTTTTGCTAAGCTTCTACTATCAGATCCAGAAGGAGTTTTTAAATTAATATAAGCAACAAATTCACTCCTGTTGTCCACATTATGCTTAACCCTTCAAGGCTTGACTCTTAATTGCATGATCTTGTTGCACGTGTTTGGGTTTTCTTTTGATTAATTAATTAACAGTCATCTAAGATTTGAATCACATTCATATGGACACTCAACTACAAAAGGAAAGACAGAATGAAGAGAGCATAGTCTGTTGTCTTAACTGCTGGATGTAAAACAGTTCAACATAGGCGCTGCCTGTGAGAGCTGAAATGCCCCCTAAGCTGCATTTGCCTTGAAATAAGAGTGTTAAAACAGACTCTGTGGGAGAGGAGATGCACAACAGACAGTCGGAGAAAGCAAACAGAATAAGAGAGGGAAGGATGGAGAGGCTGGTTGTTGAGAGAAACCCAGAGGGACTGTAAAGCACAGGCTTTTTATTTGAGTATTTGAATATTATTTGAATATCAAATGATAGCAATTTTCTCTGCCCGTGTCTCCAGCGGGACTCTCTAGCACTGAGTGTGTTTGTGGTAGTAACAGTTACCACAGTGAATTTAAGCTCCACTTTACATGTCCCCACCGACAATCAGCTCCAATCTCCTGCCTTGCCTCTCCCCCCCTTCCTTCACATCTGCTTCCTCTTCCCTTTTGCCTATACTCCTCTTCCACCTCCTTGCCTCCCCAACTAAGTATCATAATTCCTTGTTAACACAGCTAAATTAATATGTTGTCATTAAAATAGTACTAGAGGGCTCGAAGCGAGTTAAGCATTACAGCGTTATAGTACAAACAAGATGTGGTGGGGTGTGAGGTTGTTAAGTGAAGATATGTGACATCATGTCCCCTAAATTCCCTTGTGACTTAACTTTCCCAGTCATGTTTATCCAACTAAGCGGTTTCCATTCTCTATTTGTATAGGAGCTAATGCAAGTTGTGCATTCATTCACAAAACAATTGTATTTGCAATCCATAGGTAAGATTAGCCCCCTCATGTAGGATCTCTCCATATGATTGAGCTTCATTATCACAACCATCCAATTCACACAGCACAGGAGGATGACCAACAAGGCAGCCTGCTAGTGCTAAATTATGCACAATGACATCTTACACATGCATTTTTCTGCTATGCTGTGGGGCCTTGAATGCTCAACGTCCTTAGAGTGGGGGAGTCTGCACTGAAACCCAAACCACAATGGTGTCTCGACACTACTCTCGTAAATGCTCCAGACCCAACTATGATTTAATCCTCATTATACACGCCGACATCCTCCGCAGTGCCATCGTTTCAAACCACAGTCTAAAAAAATGATTGTGGGCCATTATAAGAGAACGTATTACTGCGGCCACATTGTGTGCGGCTAAAATGTGTCTTAAGCTAATTTTGGGTGATCCGCCGCTAGGCTGGAAAGCAAAAAGACAGTCGGTGAAAGCAGCCAATAAGTGAATGCAAAAAACAGGGGCATGCAAATGCAGATTCCCTAACACATCCAGCAGCAAAGAGGAGATGTCTATAGACCAGAAAATGCAGCTGAAAGGAAGTGTGAGGGAATTTGATGGGTGGGCTGCAGTATATTATCTCAGAGTGATGTAATACAGCACACACAATTGATCGGGGAGGCAAAGTGCTGTTTAGCTGATATCCCTGAGTAATGGCAAATTTGCATATATTTTTCCTCAGTGCTCAGGTGGCTATGCTAAACTATGCTAAACTGACAGAAGGCCGATTGAAATAAATGATGCGTCTGTGGGCAACCACTATGCCCTGTGTGCAAGCATGAATTTGTGTGAAAATTCAAAAAAAGTAGGGACAGACTAGTGATTTGGTGCAAACTAATCTGTACCTACTGTACATAACTGCAAAATCTGGGACTGTATTCATTCTGTATGCATGGTAGTGTCAACATAATATCTTTGCTTGTTATTATACAAGGATGTTTTCAGAATTCCTATGTGCCCCGTAAGCTCTGATTGATGGACATGGCCGACAGCTGTTAAACATTTACGCAGGGCCTCATGATGAAGCAATCATCCACACATCAAGAGGTCTGACGTAAATCAAGCAGCCAGCCAGACCCAACACACACACACACACACACAAACACACACACACACACACACCTATCTCGTGGAAGAATACTAAAGATGATGAGCATCAAAGCAAAATCATTCTCATGTTCTCCCCCAAAAATATACTCCGCTCCACATCTGCACCATCTTTAAAAAGTACACAAAATTCGACATGCAATTCTCCCTGACCTCCTTTCACAAATAATGAGCAAGCAGTGTTGCGTTGGAACTCAGCATGCCAGTAACATTAGGCCATAAGGCCTGGGCTAATTCAATTATAAAGCCTTCACATACCAATGGGCAGCAGCTCTGCAAGAGGCACCCTACACTATGAGACATCCCTTCCCTGTAAACGAGAAAAGACAATGTTTCTCGCCTGCAGGCTAAGATCCATGAATACTCTCGTCCATCCACTAACACACACACACACAAAAATATGAGTGCTTCTACTTCACGAACACACTGACACACAGAGAGACCATTATGGTGAAGCTAACGAGACGCAGGCTTACTGCAGTACAAACACAAACCTATGTAAGATGACCAAGAGTTCAAGGAGGAAACCAGTGAAGCATACATTCGAGATGATTGACCTTTTAATCTGTTACCGCTGGGCATGTTTTACGTTCAAGATGTCGCTTGTCCAGTCATGACATCACTGATGAGCAACTAGGTTTGAGGCACTGGAAATGCTCTTCAAACCCTGTTCTGTCCTTTATGGTAACTATAATACTATCTCACCATTTGAACAGAGCAAAACTAAATATTCTAAGAAGAGGTTCAATTCTGTAATTTCTGACTGTCCGAACCTTAATGTAGAAAGGATACTGTTCGATCATTGTCTATGTGCTAGAGCCAAACCAAAACTGTATATTACTGTAATGACTAAGCACTAACTCAGATAACAAGTTTGACCAGTCGGATATAAGTTCAGAGGAAGGAAAATCTATAGAGTAACTAGTGGAAGTGTTTTTTGTGATTTCCAGCTTGGGTGAAATTATAAAAATGTGGCTTTCAAATTAGATAGAAAACATTTAGGTTGTGGATTTAGATTTAAAATGTGCTCTTTCTCAGCCTGTGCCTTAAGGAATATGATTATTATTATGGGCAGGGGGTTGTTGATTAATATAAACTCCGATTTTAGTACTTTAACGAATAAGATTCAATGAAAAAATCACCAGTCCCAATCCCATGTACAAATGATGTGGGTAAGAGTGATTCTTTAACAGCAGGGAGCATAACACTGCAGCACAGTGACATTTAAGTTTCATCACAAAGCCACAAAACCACTATGATCAGTCAATGTAAGCCAGCGAATGCACCACTTAAGAAAACACTTTAAAATCACATACCCCCTGTTACAAAAAACTAACAAACTGTTGGCCTACAGCAGATAATCACTGATGTTATGACTATAGGAAAATGGGTGCCACATACAAAAAAGGGTCATGCATTGTTGAGACTTACTGTAGTGTCCCTCAGAAATGAAGCTCCAAGGAATTTGCTGCTTTTCTCGTTTTATTTTTTTAATTCAGAAACTGAACACAGGATAGTGTAGGCCCTAGCCAATGCCACAATAACAAAAGCCTGTCTGACCATGTCTGTGCTCCTAGCTAGACTCGTATACCCCACTCTCTATTGACAGTCTCGCCTCAAATTATCAGGTAAGAAAAACCTCAATGCCCCTTCCAGCTTCCTTCCAATCAAAATAGCAGCACTGACAGGCTTCCAACACATTCGCTGACACTGTAAAACGCAGTAACTGCACCACTAATGTGCATTCTATACACGATGAAATAAACAACCTTTAACACAACAGCCCTGTCTGTTACAAGACTTCTAACAACAAAGGTATGACACTGCTGTATGCTTACAAAATGGATGACAGAGCATGCTTACACCGTCCCAGGAAGACGGCACTTTGCTGCACTTTCTCAGAAGAGAGCAAGCCTCACGGGACTCCATGTGGAGATGCTAACTATGACTATAACCTATGATTCTATATTTAATAATATTAAATGAATAGTTTTACTGAATATTGGAGTAGACGACACTCACCAGGTTGACGTTTACTTTTACCTCCTCCAGCTGCGTTAATGGATTTCCTTTGTATATGCGCTGTCATCGAGACAATTAAACCAGAAATATACCTGCTCTGGCATTAACGCTACACTAACACCAAACATGTACTGTTCCCCAATGCCAAATGCATGTTAAACATTTAAAAAAAAACTTACATGTTTTCTTCATCCTCCTCCATTACTGTCCTCCACTTTAATTCAGGTGTGTCAACAGCTGCACGTGATTAATTATCCTTATTATCCCAGCGCCATCACCTGTTAGTCAGGTGAACCCAGACTGAACCATTTGGACAGTGAGTGTGTGTGTGTGTGTGTGTGTGTGTGTGTGTGTGAGTGTGTTTGTGTGGGGGGGGGGGGGGGGGTGGGGGGGGCACATATTCTAGCGCTATTGAGCAATAAAACAATAATAAACTCTCTGTGTAATTTAAACCAAGTGATCTGAGAGAAATCCCAGACTTTTGCACTTCATCCAGGCTCCTCTTCCTGCCGTGTGATGGGTAGACTGTGACCAATCACAAGGCAGCTCGGGGAGAGGCCGCTCCTATATTGGCTGTTGGGCGGCTGCATGTGAACGGCCTAGCAGACACCTCACAGGAAAGCTTGCCAATCCAGCATTGGAAACAACTGCCAACACATCCTAAAAGAGTGATAATATACGCAGTAAGTCACACGTGGGATATCTCTCACATTCAATTTCAGAAAGGCATGCAGCCTACAGCTAGCTCTGACACCCCCCCCCCCCCCCCCCACGCGCCCCCTCTCAGGAGTCAGAGGCTAGGAAAGGCCCGAAGGATTGAGAAAACTGTGCTCTGCAGTAAGCAGTAACATGTTTAGCATTTAACACCGCACAGGAAGTAAAGGTCTCTGCCGTGAGAATTAGTTCCTCTTTCTCTGACGGCGCTCGCTTTCTCCGCCTCTCCCCTCTGCCTCGGCATGAACGCGGATTATGAGTGATACGTCCCTGCTCACATTGCATCCAGAGGCGTAGTCCGTGCCGCCTTGGCATCTTGTGACTTATTGTCTCTCTCCCTGCTGGCCCTCCTCCCTCCCTCTGCTCTCCTCTTAATGGGAATGGATGATAACTACGTTCTCCTCACTCCTCCACATCACTAGCCACAATGGACCAACTGCCCCCGCACCCTGCAGCTCACCATCCCATCCCCAGAGTTCTCGGGCGGCCGATTTGACGCAGCACAGTCAGTGGAGCGTATGAATGGAGGACAGGATGGTCTGGTAGCGATACGCAGACAGAGAAGGCAGACGGGGCAGAAATAAAATCCTCAGCCCACATGTGGGATTCATCTGGGTTTTATTATTACCATGGGACTTTTTTCCTATCTCAGACTTGGGGCTGAAAAAAAAAAGGTAGGTGTAAAATACTATTTAAGGAGGTGTAGAAGAGTTAGTGGAAAACACGACTATGGTCATGATTTGGATTCAAAGCCCACAAAATAATAACCAAATTGCATATAAGCCCCAGCTTGCAGTACTATTTGGAACTCCCCAGGAAATGTGTGCGAGAGGTGAATTCAGCTGCCACCTGTTTCCCTGCATCCATAAACAAGAGCATTAGCAATTCCCTAGGCCTCAATAAATTCATTACAGCAGCAGGGAGTGGACCAGGGGGGAGACAGATAACCCCTCCGTCCAACTCCACTGACAGCCAAGGTGAGCCAATGTCAAACCACAGGTTGCTCTCTGTCTCTGTCTGTCCCTTTTCTTGGTAGACTCTTACTGTGTTAAGTGGATAGAGCAAAGATATTTCTCCCCCTTCTCCTCCCTTACGATTTTTTGATTTCTCCTCTTCCTCCCTCAAAAAATCACTTCAATTACCTTGCCTCATTCTGTCTTCATTTCTCCTTTTTATTGTTATCACTTCTCTTTCATTGTAACCTAATTTCTTAACACTCCTCACTCGTCTTTCTCCTCTGACTCAATACTAGCCCAGGCCTGGCATTGATTGGGAGCTGCCTGCACTCCTGACTGAAAGCACTTTGCCTTTTGTAATGTGTGCCGCTGCACAATGGTGACATAACTAATAATGGCTCCATAGTTAACAATTATGCACACACACACAAATATAGGGTCACTGCAGAGGATGATGACCAATTCGATTCTTCTTCATCAGAGGAAGCTTAGTCTCTTAAGATACCGAATGGGTGGATACATATTTTGTGACTGCTGCACAAAAAATGTCAGGCTAGTTTATGCCTTTATGCATCGAAACAATTATCCAGACACTTAAGCTCATTTAAATCCAATTGAAAATGTTCAAACATGTGTTGTAACGAAGTTCAATGCAGCAGCCTTACAAATGCCAACATGCAATCGCAGCTACAAGGTCACATCTACAGGCTAGCGCCTCTGAAAATGTGTTCAAAACAATAGTGTTGGTATTGTTACATGCATCAATGCAACACACAGTTTAATTGGTCTCATTTCCCTTCAGGGTGTAAATGTTTAATGTTCACTGAAGTGTACAATGTGTGAAAACAAAAAAGAGGGGAGATTAAGAAACAGATAGCTTGTGTTAGTGCATACAACACAAACATAAAAACCATCTTAAATGTTCCCTTGTCTTTGCCTCAATTGCAGCCTCAGTCTCTCTCTTTCTCTGTGTGTCTTTATGACACCCGACAGCTGTCCCTGTGCTGTGGCCTATCAGAACCATATGCAGGGGTGGGAAAGGCATCAGCTGCCACATCAGCACAATGACATCACCTGTCCCTAGGTCACAGGTGGTGCACGGGGAGGACAAAAGGGCACACACATGCACCAAATGTGCACACATACTTAAATGCATATGCTTTTCGTTTGCTTTTTAAAGTTCCTCTTACTTGACTGTAAGGCTCTGTAAAGGATGTGAACTTTCTAACTGAATGGTTGACATTGTTATGTCACTGTGAAAATACTTCTTAATGCCGCATGATGAATATTGAAGACAGCATTTTCTAATTCGATAGAAACCTAATCTACTTATATGCTTTCTTGCACAGACCCACTGAGTACAACTGCTACATTATTAAACTCTATAAATCACAATATTTTCTTCATTGAAAAAATACTTCTGTTGCCAACACCATTTGCCCACTTCCGAAGCTTACATATTTTTACAGCTACCTTAAGTGCACTAAGAAGCTTGGGCTTAACATGACCTCATCACTACATTTACACCATGACCTGTTGCGAAACCAGGAGTCCAAACATCAAAGGGCTCCAGTCGGCAGTTCTCGCCCTAAGCTTCCTTTATGCTGGTCTCAAGTCTGGCTTGATTTTTTTTTTTTTTAAATAAGGGAAAAAAGCAATATTAGGGGAAAAAAGGCAAAACTGGGGTAAGGAAGAAAAGAGAAGGACGGCAGGAAGAAGTGAGGGGTGAGAAAAAAAGTCCTGCAGAGTCATCACAGGGGAAGCTGAGGGCTGTAAATCACACATAATCATAGTAGTCTTAATCCACAGGGTTGGCAAGCCCTTCCTGGATTCACACTAGTCAAGTATGGGGGGAAATGGCACAACAAACACACATACAAATATATACACAAACACCCTTGAATCCTGAGTTTCATGCTTATATACTTCACAAGACTTACAATTAATTTATGTTACAGTAAAAAGCACAGTAAGGACGGTAAACAGACACTGCTTCAGAGGGAGAAAAAGACAGAGAACTAGAAGCAGAGACCGAGAACTAGACTGAAGCACAGTTTGAAAGTGTCTATTAGAATTAGCGTCTGTGGCTCAGGGGTTAGAATCCCATTCTTCCCCTTTCCAAATACCGAAGTGTCCTTGAGCAAGATACTGAACCCCACAAAAAGTGCTACACATAGATGCACTGTACGACTGTTTGTGTGAATGGGTTAATGTAAAACTGAAGTGGTCATCAATACTAGAAAAGGGCTACAAAAATAGAAACCATTTACCATACCATCCCTCTTCTCACACACATAGTGGGACACGTACATGCACACATCTAATCTATCAGAAAAAGAAGGAGCAGCGGTTCTCCTGCAGTGAGCTCCACTAACAACAAACTCAGAGTACACTCCATGTAACACACACACACACACACACACGAACACACACGCCTGCACACACACACAGACACAAAGACAGTGAGAACTCTGCTGCAAAGCCTTTGGACATTGGTGCTTAAAGAACAGCTCCCCTGTGACTCTTTAGTAAAGAACAGCAGTGGGAAAGGGGGAGAGGGACTCCAGGATCTGGATCTACCCAAGGTGCTGAAACCCTCCCTGAGAAACAGCTGGTTGGACTGAAGGAGAGATGTGGAGAGTGGAGAGAGGAGGCGAGCTGTCCAAGTTACTAAATCCACAGCATGGCCCTCCCTCATACACCGGCGATCTTTGCATGCAAGGAATAAGTTCCTGTCAGACCGTTTACTTGTACCTTTGATGGTGACTGAGTTTTCCAATGGTGAACTGAATCTTCCAGATGGTCTGCTGTTCACAGGCACAGTAGACTATTGAAAAAAGGTGATACTGTCTCCTATTAGACTGACCTAACTTGTTGACCTACTGCTAGTTCCAGGAAATGTAAACAGTACGAGCAAAATAATGGTTTAATGGTAAAATCAGTTGTCCTGTGTTTGTCAATGTATAATTCATGTATGTAAATTTAGAATAACATATATCAAAAGCTACATAAAGAATATGCTATGTGTTACCAAATATGTCTAGTATGTTAAATAAGCTAGACTATTATCACAAATAATTATAAATAAATATATATATATATATATATATATATATATATATATATTTAAAATGAAGCATCACTAAGCTTTGGATATTGTTATTTAGCCTGAGCTATGCTAACAGCACAGCACTGCAACCGAGGCAAACAAGGGCTACTGCGAATGATGTAGAGATTATGTAAGTGCATTATTAAAAAAGCTTAGCAGCACAGCATTATTAGAACACCGTGGACATACTTTATTTTGCATTAATACTGCACTGTGTATTGACTCTGTAGAGAGATTTATATTTAAAAAGTTGGTTTCATGTTCCCCAGAGCTGCAGTGATGAAATATGAGTGCAACAATTTACACTGGGCCAATCGATGTTAGGAGTTTTGAAGCACAATTAATAGTCTAAAATTTAATTCATTATTGATATCTACTCTCAACTAACATCTGCTGGCTTTTTCTTAGACACTACAGAATTTATTTGTTTTTTCTGCAGGAACGATGCATTAATCCTGAACTAAAGCTACTATCTGAGCTCTGTAGAAGCAACGATGTCTAACAGGGTGATCCAGCACAGTTAAATGAAGATCCCTTTGTGCACAGGGAAAGCCAGAGTTGAACCTGATGTTAAGCGACGAACCCAATCGTTTTCTTTTGTGTGAGACAGGCAGGCTCGTGTGGGTAGGGAGCTGTCCGCGGTGTTGAATTGACAGCAGCTTACCACTGCCGTACGGGGAGCTGTCTGTGAAGTGTGTGGTGCCGACGGATTGTGTGCACAAAGCATGTCCTTCCTTGATGGTCATGGTGTACTTGCGGCCTACCCCGCAGTGCATTTTGCACCCATTGTTTCTGGTTCGGCCGCACAGCTCTGAACCGGAGATGCTGGAGGTGGCATTGCACTGCAGAATGTGCCATAAGCACTAAGTGACATGAAGGAAGGTCACTGAAATTCTCAGAACTGACACTCAGCATTTCACTATAGGCAGTGGACAAAAGAGGGACCTGAATGAAAGAATTATAAATGAATGGCATTCAGAACAATGTTAAATGTATGCAATGTTTTGGTAAGAGGTACCAACCCAGCAGATGAAGCCTGGCTGAAAATCTCCTTTCTGTTTCCACTCAACCCATCCTCACCTTGCTATGTATAAGCCTTGAGGGCTGCCTTTTCTTTTCAAGGAGGGTTAATTTGCAGTCGCTCTTCACTCACTCAAATATTTATACAAATACTTTCTACAATTGAGAGGATGAATAATTAAATCACTTCATGGACCGCTCTTAACCTCAAAACCATAAAAGAAATAAATCTGAGGTAAAAAAAGTAAAAGTTTCATATCCATAATTATCCCATCCATCCATAGCTCATCCTTTAGGTCGTAGGGGAAGCTGGAGCCAATCCCAGCTGGCATTGGGTGAGCGGGTTCGGGTTTACCCTGGACCGGTTGCCAGTGCATCACAGACCAACATACAGAGACGAAAACTATTGACGCTCAAACATACAGTGTCTTCAAATAACCACAATCTGCATGTTTATGACTGTGGGAGGGAGCCAGAGTCAAAGAGTAAACCAACGTAAACACAGGCAGAACATGCAGACACCAGACGGAAAGACACAAGCCAAACTGGGATTCAAACAGGTAACCTTGTGGCTCTGCGACAACTGCCTTTAGTAAATATTATTTGAGTAACTATTATTGCTGCTACAACATCAAGGGAATAACTCTGCCATACTGAGAGGGATCTCCTATCTCAAATTCTTATTTAATATCTTAAAACAGCCTCAAAACAACAACTACAAAGTCTTCTGTCTTTAATATGATCATTTATATTTCTTGCAAATCTACAATAGCTCCCGGAACTGAGCCGCTGTGCTGTGAGGGCGCAGCGACCTCATTGCTGTTTCTTTCCTCATTGAGAAGACAAAAACAAAATAAACCGGGAGGAAGATGGAGCTGTTAATGTTTGCGGCGAGAACAACACGCCCGCTCGCTCGCTCTCCCCTTGCTCGAGGCCACACAGGTGTGACTAAGTCTTATGGATTCATAGCTGATGGCAGAGCGGGGGTTAGCGAGTGAATAGTGGGTAACTGGAGCAAAGTGCCCGCCTTGCAGATAGCAGCATCCTTAGAGAAAATGGCTTGGCAAGAGAGAACGCTTTCGATCGATAGTGCGCTGAGGAAGTTTGAAAGGGCTTTGGTGGGGCTGACTTTTCCACACAGCCACTGTGTTTTGCAAGACCTAAGAGGTCTGCTAGGTACCTATGATCTGCCTGTATTGTTTTTCTTATCTCTCTCTTCCTCTTGCCTCAGATTTTTCCTGTCTTCTCACTTGCTACTCAGATTTTCCATCGGCCTAGAAGCTGTTCACTGTGAAGATATTGATCTTTTTTCTCCCTGTATGGCCCGACATTAGATCTGAACTATATGTCCGGTGTAATACTTATTCTGTGAGTGTAATATCGAATAGAATCATGTTTATTTTATCTTTATTAACTTTCTTGTTTGTCTCTTTTATTTTATAGAGCCATTTGTCTTGTTATGCTTCCGCTGGGCAAGAGGGCAGGTTCATACCTCAAATTTCAAATGTATCAGGTAAAAAACTGGCTTTTATCTTGTTCTATCTTCTCTATTATAGATCTATATGTGTCATCTGAAACCTTTCTATTTAAACTAGTTTTAGTTATTACTCACATGTGGTTGCCAGGGTCCCTGTTTTCAATTTGCATGATCTTGGTATGTCTGCATGTTTTTCCCTGTGTACTCTGGCTTCCGCCCACAATTCAAAAACATTCAGATTGGGTTAAGGTGAATTGGGGACAGAGGTATCTTGTATAGACATGAATGTGTAAGTGAATGGTGTTTGTCTCCGTGAAACACTGGTGACCTGTCTAGGGTGTACCCCACTTTCCACCTAATGTCAGCTGGGATCAACCCTCAAAGGATATGCTTTAAAGATAATGAATGGATGGATTTTTAGTGAGATTCATGTGAGAAAACATTATACAAATATTTTAAAAGGTATTTTGATTGAAACACAATGTCGCACCTTATAGATTTAAGATCCACATGCATTCACTTTGATATGAAAGGCAGGTGATCATTCAGGCCGATCTTGACTTTCTGTGACCGGTTGCTGAAGTAGAGGAAAAAAAAGACAAATTTTTTCTCAAGCTACATGAAAGAAATATCCAGTTTACTAGGGTTTTCTGAGAATAGAGTCCCTACTATCTAAATAGGATACATCAGCCTGGAGCCTGAAATACATTATTAATTGTGCAATTGCAACCATTTAAAAATATATATATGTATCTGAAACTATTGCGTTAACAGTGTAAGGAAATCTTGTAATTTGTCCGCTATAGAAACATATAAAAGGGTGATAGACTGACAGGCCGCAGCCATGGTGAAAATCTCTGATACATTCCCAGGGACTCGGCCTGTCAAAATAGGCACAAGCATATCTGCTGCTAATACTACTCTCTCTCTTACACATACACACACACACACACACACACATACTCACACATGATCAAACACGCTCACTTCCTGCCGCCCACACTCCACAGCTTGCCGTACACCAGGGGCCATGTCAAATCGCCGAGTTATTCCAGGGACTCGCTGGGGAGTGGGAGGCACAAGTCACCATACATGCCAGTCCCCAAACGCCCAGGCCAAATGGTGTGTCACACCAGCTTGGAAGAAAGAGAAAACACTGATGAATCCTGGACTGCTCTATTTAGATATGGGATAGAGACAGCGAGAGGGAGAGAGAGACTTGGAAACCTGGTAAGTGCTAAACCCTCACAATTAGCACCATTGATGGGAAAAGTGGCTTTGATCCCAAAACAATCAGATCTGGGCTTATTTAATTTCTGGGCCATTTTATGAAAGGCTGCTCTGGGCATTTTCACACTGTTTGAATTAATCATTGCCATTGAATATATCTAGTTCAGTTCAAACAGTGCTGGCTTTAATAATACTGTAGGTTGTATAAGAATATGACACAACCATTTTGGCATATATTAGGCCAGTGCTGTAGTGTTGCAGCCACACAATGCATTGTGTCCCAGTGGACTACGCTGTCCCAACGAAAAATCTTCTTTAACCCTAACCTTTATGCTTGATTATCACACTTCAGTTAGCAACACACACAAAACAAGGGTTTTAAAACATTCCCAGCTCTGTTGCAAGCCAACAGCAATATCACAAAGAGCCTCTGTAGAACGGACCGTCTTATTTCAGTTCAGCATTCTCAGAGAGACCACCTCTTTCATTGGTCAGAGGATGCAGCTAATGAGTCACCTGTCAACCACCCATCCATCCTGTAATGTGACACAAGTGTCACAGTCTGCTGATGAATTTTTTTTTATAGGGGGGGCTGTGGGGGGGGGGGGGGGTGTATGACCCATAATAATAATAAGTGCATCCTCACTGAAGATGTTCCTATAGCTGAACAAATCAGAGACTGGAAAAGTGAATTCATCCCTTTATCCTGTGGAAGAAAATATCTTCTTGGGGAGCAATGATAACATCAAAACTCCAGTGAATCCCTGGTTGTGTTGTGTTTGCTTTAGGGTTGATCAAACTGGGCAGAAAGATTACTTTAATATATGTAACATCAAACAAAGGATTGGGTATGCTGAGTTGTGAATTAGTTTATGTTTTGAATGGTACCGTGAATCATAATTGAAAAAAGCATGGATGGGATGAGGTCCAAAAAAGTTGAGAACAGCCTGCACTGCATCACAGCAGTTAGTCAGCAAGTCCCACTAAAGTTTTCTGAATGGATGGTTGAACTGAACCAGCTGAACTGAGATGGAGGGAGGGCAGAATGGCCTGTAATGCTGCAATTCCTATCGTTCCTCTTGCCTTGCCGTCTTTTCCTCTTACAGACCTTCTGACACATACAGCCTTCGTTTCGCTACCTTTTCCCTTCAAACCAGGAAAGCCGGAATGTGACACAGGCCTCATTTGCCCCTGACAACAAAGAAAATGGCAACAACAACAAAAAAGCAAAAAACGATCTGCATCAACACTAAAGAAGCTTTTAAACTAAAGTTTGGAGCAGTGCAGATGCTGAAAACAGAAAGTGAAAATCCCCACTGTCAGAAGTACAATTAAAAAATGTGCTTTTTTTCGAAAGTGGGATACAAAACAACAACATAATAAAGCTACGGTGTATGTGATTGAGTTTGAGTGCCCGTTTGTATTTCTGTGTTTCATCTTTGAATCACAAATTGTGTCGCTCAATTGAGCTTCTCTAAACCTGGCTTATTACAAATGATAGAATAGTGCTGGGATATTGTTTGACCCTGCCGGCTCAACCTCGTCCTTCGGCTGCTGAGAGCTCTCGATGGGAGAGGTCTATGGGATAAATGGTGACCATTTCCGTGCTCTGCCCTGGGACCGTGTGCAACGAGAGCGCCATCATATCTGTGACAAGACGAGCCTGATGAAGGTATGCTGGCTGCACAAACCCAATGCAGGCCCGGGCAGCGGCAGCAACACCTCTCTAAAAGGACCCATTGTGCCATGCCAAAGCCTTTCCCTCTCCGCGCTGAAGTGGCCATTGTGGCCCACAGAATGGCCATCCCTCTTCATCGCTTGGCAAAGAAAGCGCGGCGGAGTGTGGCCACAGGTGCAGTGGTGGACAGTATCTCCACATCCTGAACCCCATCAGCCTCAGAGTGCCCCCTGTTGCCCGGCTCATTCTTCCCACGGATGAAGACACTCCACCCTAATTTCAGCCAGTGAATAGAGTGTAAAGGAACAGGTACATTCTAGTATTGGAAATAGCGACATATCAGAATTGAGCGAGGGGTAGAGAGATGTGAGCTTGGGAGGTTTTATTTTTAGCATGCATAGCTCAGGTTTGGACATCTTGTATTGATTTGGTGGCGGGGATGGTTCTTTGAAAAACAAATTCACCCGTGACAGGATGGACAAAATCCTTATGGATTTACTGGTAGAGGGGAATACACTGTGGTGGGGCACAGCAACTCTCTGAATTATACTTGACAGAGAGCAGTACATGCAGTTGTTCAACAAACTCCCCTGAGAAGCCATTTGAGAAATAGGATGAGTTAAAAAAACAGATGGATTGAGAACATCTTCTGCACACAAGTCTGATGGAAGATGAAGGGATTTCTAATCGGTGTTCACAGTGGTGAATAAAAAAGTGTTGAATATTGAATAATAACAAAACGTGGATCTGTCAACAGAGAAGACTCTTAATGCCATAAACGTACATGCAGAGAGTCCATCCCCCAAAAATGTTTATACCAATTGTATACAATAGAACAGTTCAGTATTAAAGCAAACTAGGTCACTATAAATCATGTCAACATGCCCAGTATCCTTAAGAAGGTGCAGACTCTCAAGATTCCCCGTATCACAACATCAGAGACAGGATGGCAACTCCTAACACAAAACATTAAATATCTGATCTAAAAAATGATGTCATTGATAATATTAAATAAATTGAAGGGTATATAGGTAACACATTCCCTGACAAAGACACAATAAGTATTAAAGTGCTCTAGACGAAGCTTGGTACTGTGAATGTGTTTTCCTCGTACTGTCCACGTTGCTTACATTTCTTTTAAAATACCACACAATAATAAATGATACATTTCCTAAGAGAAAGGAAATGTGGATGCATTTTATCGCCCAAATAGCAACTAAGTGACTGATCGCAATGTCCAGATACTCTTTGCAAGTGGATGTCATTGTATAGTTAGATATGCAAGTGTTATGCAAACAAATTGCATGATTATGCAAAACTAGAAATAGTGTGGTTGAGTGATATCCCACAGCATAAGGATTAGTTACTAACACCCACTCTTCAATTATGAGCATAAAACTCCTATGTGTTTTTTTCCAATATCCCTGTTACGCAACCTGCTCCACTTTAAAATAGGATCTTTTCACTGCTAATCACATGTTAGCACACCCTGGATTGGATAGGCACAGTTCATACAACGATAGAGACGCTTTTGTGTATGTGTGATGATGCAAAGCCAAATGAGGCTTGGTGTAACAGGCTTTGCTGCAAAAAAAAAAAAAATCAAACAGCATTAGCTCTTACTTCTGACTCCGAGAGGATGAACTGTCATTGAGTTGCAGGTGAACATGGTACAGCGTCATAGAGGGTGAGGTTACATCGGTTCGCTTTGTTCCGAACATGCCCTTCCAGATGGGGAGGTGGTGAGTCCGGGCTGATATTTTGAAATCTGAGAAACAGCAGCTGCTTTTGCGCCCGACTAATTTAGGTAAAGCAGCTCACTGGCAGGTGCTAAAGAGAAACGTCCCACACCTGGAACACAGGCCAGTCCGTAAAATGAGTCCTCTCGAGGTCTGGCTGGAGGACAACTGACGGGGAAGGCATTTGAGTTGGGGCAAAAAGGAGATAGGGTGCAGACCTCTGTTTAATTTCTCTATTATTGATTCTCTCCTTTTCGAAGAAAGCCCAACTCAACCATAGCAGCAAGGATCTCGATTGAGTTTCTTAAAAAGGCGAGCAATGTGATATTCCAAATATTTCCAATCAGGCTCTCACTTGAAGCTACAAAGAACATCTTCATAAATCCATTTGCAGTGGTTGCTTTTGGGAGAAGGGTTGATACTCAGATAGGAAAAAAGGGGCTGGGATTACATTCATTTCAACTATTTGAGAGCGGGGGGGGTGGGGGGTGGGGGGACCCTCATCCAAGATTCAGATGTACTTGCGAGCTGTGCTGAATGAATTCATGACCCAATCTTTGTGGAATACCGTGGAGTTTGCGGCACAGTTCCAGGATTCCAACACCCAAGTCTCTCCACTCGCTCAATTAGAAAGACCAAAGGCAAGATGTTAAAAGCCGCACAGAGCTTTCAACTCAACTGGTGCCATCACTAGACAATTTTGTGTTTTTTTCCCCTCTCCAGCTGACAGCTCGATGAAAGAGGTTCTTACTCTGACATCTCCCACAATAAATGTCCTGCCGGATTTCCTACAGCCACGGCCACACAGGAGGGAGGAGCGTAAAGTTATAGGATCGATAGGCCATACAGTATCCTCTCCTCCCTCCTTGGCTTCTCTGTCTTACGCCCCTTCTCTTTCGCTCACAAATCCATCCATGCAGAGACAGTGAGTGGTCCTTCACTCCATCTCTCCATCACTGGCTCTTCCACCACTGTTCTGGTGACTTAATCAAAAGAGAAAAGCAATAGACGGGTTGGAGTAAGAGCAGGCCAGGCAAGTCTTCCCCCACCATGGCCCCCATGGCTAAAATGGAGGGGGAGTAGGGAGGGGAAAGAGGACATCTTTCATTTTCCTATCACATGTTCTCCACTTTTTTATGTAAGCGAAAGTGTCTGTCTTCTATATAGCTCCCCTAAGCTCCTTTAACCTCTCCCGTGTCCCACTCTGTGGGCGGATTGTGGGCAAATGGATGGGAAGACGGATGGGGGCCAGGCGTCGAGCGGCAGACGAGTGAGTTAATGAGGCAGATTGCTCTCTTTGCCGACGTGCGAGGGATTACAGGCAGATTACCCATCCGGATTCTCTCCGCGTCCAATTCCGCTCCCTCTCGGCCTCTGCCTTGGTAAACTGGAGGGGCGCGGCGTGGGGAGGATTGAGAGGGCCCAAGTTGTGACAGAGGTGAGATAGAAGACAGTGGCTCCGCTCTCTGTCAGGGGAAGATGACAGCTGCTCAAAACACTGACCTGTGAGCGGATTGGTGTTTATGACTGATGCCTCCGATCTGACAGCTGCTCTGAGGACTGCACTCGACCTGCCCATACCATCATGAGACCAGTTCTCGTATGACTCACATGAGATCCATCTCATCTTCACTGAGTTAATTCTCCGAGATAAGTCTGATATGCTAGTTCTACAGATTCCGCCCACGGAAAACCAAATAGCAATAAGTCACAATCTGCATTTGAAACCTTTTTTTGTTGTTGTTCGAGCTGCCTTCAAACGCCATGCTGTCTGCGTGTTGACCCCGAATGATTGCATTGGAGTCGGAAAAGCTAGAGATTTACATGCAGGAAAGTTGAAGCCTCGTGTCAGCGGAACAAGTGAAAACAGAGGGAGGCACAGGACCTCAAATCCACATCTTGCACTTGCCGAATAACAAACACTGAAAAGGTCTGGAAACATTATTCAAATTGCAGGAGAATTTGCAATTATTATAAGTCGTCTCGCCTCACAAAGGTAATGTTAAGCACCCTTCATGAAGTGCGCTGAAAGCTCTGAGAACAAAAGGGGAATCTTGTATGGGCCCTGCTCAGTGTGGCCTATTATTACGAAAAGTGGAGAAGGCTTTTTTAGTATTCAAAAAGCCATTGTCAGAATGTTGTTCGACCACGTTGATGGAGGAATTCTTTTTGTGAGGTTTTCCTATGGTCGACTGGAAATTAAAAGCTGGCCGCCAAAGTTTACAAGGGAAGGGTAAAGGTAAGGTATTTTGATATGCTTTTCATCCTGGCTGTATGAGTCTGCACTCAGGAAATGAATCACATCATCTTGCTTAATTAATTCCAATGTGGACTCAGTATGCACTTCCACTTCCTGTGTCTGATTAGGCCAATCATCTTTACATGATTTGCCTTGCAAGAGTCTAAACAGGGACACTTCACCAAACTTCACTACTGTGAACGAAAATCCTTGTTTGTAAGTGTTACTGAGTAAATGCATTAAAATGAACTGGCACTTGTATTTAACAGTACTAATTGTAGTGATTAGTACCACTGTCCCACAGTAAAGGTCTCCCCGCCTTGCTGCACAGTCCAGTAGGTGATGGAGAAGTACAAATTTAAGGTTATGTATGTAATATAACGGGGATCTTATTTATTATAAAAGTTCACACAGCTTCACTCTATAAAGACAGAATAGGTCAGATCCCCACTGGCGTTTACAAGGTCTCTCCTCGTGTGGTGTCTGCTCCCACCCTCTCTCTCTGGTCGCGTCCTTCCCATCCGGCTCATCCCTCGGCGCGGCTCCACTAGACAGCATGTGCTCGCTTTAATCAGAGCTTCCGAAGGTGCAGCTAAAACCCAACAGTGCGCATTTGCACCTCGTAATCGCGGTGTCTGCTGATTCGGACTACCGCTGTGCTTTGTAGGCTGCTCCTGGGTCGGGGGATTTTGTGTAGAGACACCATTACGCGCCCCAGTGGGCGTTTGGCGACGCGGTGGCGCAGGAGGCACATGCAGTCGGTGCAAAGGATAGGCCGTACAGTCAGCTCCAGAACAAGAAGCCACACATGTCCACGCTCAATGTCACGCAGTCTTCTCATGTACGTGGGGGAAAAGACTGGATATTAACACACAGGGTCAGATCAGAGCCACTTCACTCTCCAGCAGCCAATCATAACGCAGCTGCCCTCTTAAGAAAGTATACCCCCGGGTGGCCTAATTCACTGTGTCACAAATATATATACATATTGTTTTAATTAAAAGACTAAATTCAGGTAAATATTACTGGAATAAAAATGATAATAAACGTGCCCAACTATTCGACTTAACTCTCCGGTGGCAGAACCACTGGGATTACAGGGGTGGAAGGGACTTGGAGAGAAGAAAGTGGGGCTGTGTGTGGGAATTTAGATCCACCAGTACATTGTACTCACTACACTACAATGCAGGCTCATATTTCACTCCAACCCGGAGCTCTTACAGTGGGGTCTGTAACAATCCCTCACAAGTCGTCTGGACGTTGCGTTAACACTGCCACGGCTTCAAGAAGCACAACAACTGACTTTCCCTCTCTCTTTCCTGCCGAATTCCCACACTCCACGCCACGCCACTGCTGTCACGCGTGGGTCCAAAACATCCATGTCCATCACTTGCCCTCCTCCGCACTCTCACACACACGCGGATTCAACGCGTCTGCTCCCGGAGCCGCAGAAAACCAACAGCAGCCCCTCAGATCCACTCGCCTCCCCAATCGCCTCCAAATAGTGACCCATTACGCATCGTTCGCCGCCGGCTCGCACTGAACAGAACAAAGCCAGCAACTGAACTGCTCGTTAGTCTAAGCCTCATCTTTAAATTCTTTCACCTGTCATCTTTTGCAAAATCATGACAGGCAATGAGTGCCTTTGCAGAGAGGGATAAATCCTCACAGACAGGGAATGAAAAAAAAAAAAAAACGCACTGAGACGCATATTGTCACCACAGCAAAGAGGGGAAAAGTCCTTACTTGTGTTTTGCAGCAATCCCGCCCGATATCATTCTCCAGGACTTGAGGAGGTTTGTACAAATCCCTGGATATGGCCTGGGTGCAATTTCAGTGTTTCTTGTTTAGTTTTTTTATTTTATCCAGAGCGTTGATAAGACCAGAAAGCAGGTTTTCCACCCCCCTCTCTTCTCTCCCTCTCTCCTTTAAGACAGATGTGAACGATCCTGGCTGAGTCGCTCCACCTGCATCCCTGCCGTCAATACAGCGACAAGGAAGGAGAGAAAGAGGCAACTTCAGGTCCTCCTTTTCAGATTTAAAGCGCCTCAACTGCTGTGTACCGAGGAAGCTTTTACTGCGGAGGTGCCGTCGCCCTGCGTCTGGCGGATGCTCCTGCTCGTTTCGGTGCGCTTTGACGCATGATCCTCCACCTGCATCCGCTGGAGAAGGAGACACGGCAGCATCAGCAGCAGTGGCAGCGGCACCGCACTCGCAGAGATATACGCCCCGCTCCGGCTGGTGAGGGCTACTTCACCCCGGGGTGGAGACGGGGAGGGCGGTGCACTGCTGGCTGCTTCTCTCCACAACTATCGTCGCTACTAATAGGCAGTTAAGATGTGAGAAATAAAGGCTGGTCAAAGAGGAGGATAATATCAAACATACCCCAGAGGACTAAATGTGAACCAATTATAGCATTCACGCCATCTTGATATACTGGAATCACAAAATGATACGGATTCAAAGGACAACACATAGACCTCATACTCAATAACTGTGAAGGGTAATTACATAAACAACTTTGAGTTAAAATGGAGCAAATACTAATGAGTCACTATTTCTGATAAAAATGTATAACTATCAAGCACCTCTGCTATTATTCACTAATGACTGCCGATACCCACATTTCAGTGACCAATTATGTAAACCAAACAACTTGAAAGAAGATCCGTTTTTTTTTTTCTTCCACAGACGACATAATCCTAATTAGTCTATTTACTTAGACACACACACATTTCCCTCATGAAGATTGACGATCGCCTAAAAAAGGTGAGTAAACAATTGTAGATGCATTAGGGCCCCTTGGGGCAATTTGATCAGGCCCAGAGATTATATACAAAAAACTAACAGAAAAAGAAACTCAGACAGATTGAAAAATTCTCAAGGCAGCAATTATTTTCTTTCCCCCTGATGCAAGAAAATAACATAAAGTAGTCGAGCCAGCTGATGTGTCTGACAAGCAAGGACACAAAACCCTTGAGCTGCAAAACAATGATGAGCTCAGACGACCTCCCTCGAAACCAAATGTGCGGAGAGTCGTCCCAGTCTCAGGAGAATCTGACTCTCAAGTTCTGCTCAAGACTGACTGACCGGAACCAGAAAAATACTGCTTTGAGAGGCATCATCTTTATCCATGACCGAGATATTACTCTGATATAACTCTGTTCAAAGACTTATTAAAGCTGATGGATAAAGAGGTGGAAGCACTGAGTTTAGATGGATTTACGTCAGCTGACAGGAACCTATATCTGCAAGATTAAATGTTTCAGTATTACAATGGAACAGGATCAAAATAAGACGTGCTGTCATATACCAACAGGCCGTTGGTGTGTTTATTATAATGCTGATTATTAATTAATGTGATTTGTAGGGGGATGGTCATCCATATTTAACTTTATATATATATATATGAAACCGGGCAGGTAGATTTCCCTGCTGCCTTTTCATTCATGGAATGTGTAGGTATATTGTTTTATTTAATACAATTGTTTCTGGATAACACTGAATTGGCGGATTGGCTCACTCTGGTTGGCAGTGTCCAGTGGGAATGATAAAGAGGTGCACTCAATTACTGACAGTAAAAACTCTACTATTCGAATATGCATGAAAATACCCAAATGATCAATGTAAGTGAACATAGTGGAGCTGAATTGTGTGACTTTAATTAATTTGGATTTGATTTTTGCAAAAGCTGAAAGCCCTAAAATAAAAGAGGTTCTATGTTATCCAAAGATGCCCACCTGTCAAATGTCACACGCATTCACAGGTATGGTATTGTTGTTTTTTTGCCTTTGGTGTAACTGGACAAATGTGCTCAGATAATCTGAGCAGCAACTGTTGTACAGCTTCTCTCCTGTTTGCTAATTGGATTCAATTCTCGCCATTTTTTAAAGAGTGCAGCCAGTTGTATTCTTCAACTTGGTTAGATGTGTTTAGTTTGAGTTGGGAATGTGAAACAGCCCTCGGATCAATAGCTTGAATGAAAACCAGGCGGGCTCTGAACCATGCTGCCCTTTAACAATTTCTCTTGTAGCGTAATATTTTAAAAACACAAGAAGGGTCAGCTTTCACTATAGCCAGGCCATTCTCTTTCTGCAGCATCATCACATGTTACCCTACAGACTAACCTGCTGCTATTGCTCCAGGCAGAAAAACAAGGGCCTGCACACGTGGGAGCATTTGATCTCTGCTGAGACGAAGGTCATTTGGGTCGGGGAGAGCATTTGAAGCTGAAACTGCGTCCCCCCCCTCCCCGCTCTGATTTTCACTTCATTTCCTTATTCCATGGTGTCAGACGCCGGGCTGACAGGGCTCCTCATTAGTAGCCCTGCTTGGTCTCACTGTGGTCCGCAGTTTTGTCTCATTTCAATTGGACTGCGACTGAGTCTGCTCATCATGTCCCACATCATGTCCCACATCATGTCCCAGTAAAAGTCTTAATTTCCACCTGTTCTGTCCATACAAAGGATTCATCCTTATTAGTCGGACTAACATTGACTTCCATGTAACGCTGATGATTCTAAAATTGTTGTATTTCCATTGAAATATGTTGAGAATTCAAAATTAACTAAATCCAAAAGCCAGTTAACACTTCAGCGGGCGATAAATCAGAAACCATTGGGAACCATTGCACACACACACAATTGACACGTTAGTCAATAATGTGTCTTTGGAGTACTTTTACAGTGTATCCCATCCATCTCGCCATCAGCTTGCACTGCCTTAAGAGTCTGTCTGCGTCAGAGGCAAGCAGTGTGCCAATGGAGAAATCACAGTCCCAGTCAATGAACCTGGAGGGGGTGCATCAATCACTGGCATATAAAGCAGTGTGGTGCTGGAGAAGCCTGTCAAAAGAATATTGGCACCTCTCAGAATTAATTTCTCAGGACAAAATATAAGATTAAAAACCAGTGCTGGTGGAGGGTAGGTGGCCCATTGTGACTGCACAAAAAATTGTGTCGGGACATTTTTTTAAAGTTATACCTGCATCTTTGTGGAAGATGAGTTTGCAGAGAAACCGATCTGTGACCTAGTGTTAAAATGTTTGATTTGTCCAGTATTGGACAAGCAAAAACTTACCAGTCTGTATTAGAAATGCCCTGAGTAAAATTTTTCTTAAAAGCTCAATGACTTCGGTTTTGATTTTTTAGTTTTTTGATTAACATTTGCTCTATATTTAATATGTATACATATACAAATTATTTGTATTTGAGTCACATAGAAATATATATATATATATATATAGTTGTTATCATGTACACAGAGGAATAGTTGGATTCACACTGGAGACAGTGAGTGGGGATTGACATCTTGAATGAAAAGGTTTACGGGGCTAAAACTGATTACAGTGTTGGGTCAAAAGTAAGTCTTCATTCCCCACAAATTCTAAAGACAGGAGAAACTTGTAATGTCCTCGCTGTGAGCAAAAAGAGACAAAAAATGATTTAGCACCAGGAGCAAACAACAGAGACTCATGTCCAAAGATTAAGATTAAGAAGTCGTCCAAGGGCACACAGACACATCTGATGGATCACAAGATATTCCAATAAGCTGTACATATACATATATATATATATATATATATATATATATACTGTGCATTTGAAAGGAAAGCATCTTGAATCTTGTTGTTGGTTGACAAACATCTTCTCAATACATACTGGAGGTCTGAGTCATCGTCTGAGGCTCACTTGTGTATACAACATTTGTCAGGGCCCTGGATTTCACAAAATGGCAGGTCACCGCACTCATTGTTAGATATATACTTCCATCAAATGTGAATCCATACTGTTCGGTTTAACAAGAGTTTTCCATTCTAAGGCGACAGATAAAAACATTAAAATATCTCACAGTAGACAGATGAGTAGTAGTCACCTGCTGAGTGTGTGTGAAACACCAAATATCATCAAATAACCACCAGCCTGTTATCATGATCTGATTTGAATCCAACAGAGATTTCATGGCTTTTAAATATCGGCATAACTCATTCCGGTCTTATGTCTTCCAGCACCTTGATTTAATATTCTCTACATATAAAGCTGGCTGATATGATAAGCGTTCACTCATGAGTAATTCATTTCATTGTCGGAGGACCCTGTGAGGTTGTTGTTTTTTCCCCCTCGCTTTTTGTCTCCATTGCGCTAATTAAAACTAATTGAATTGAATTGATGGTACAGAGCCCCCGAATCACAGCACCACTATCGCAGTCCTGCTCATCCCTGAAATGAGACAAATCAAGTGTGCCGTGTAATCAGACATGAACAAAAAAAACAAAACAAAACATCAACACGCCAAAGAAGCCATCTCCCTTGTCTGTTCTTATTGTTGGGGGCACATTATCACATTTCCATCAGGCCCACAAACGATAACTTGGCATAAAGGAGCAGACAGAGGGTTTGAACTCAAGTAAATTTGGTCGCCTTAGATATGACAGTGGTTCTTATACCCACATTAAAGCTCTTAGCTTGAAAAGAATACTGCAAGTCCTACAGACTAAGTTCAGAGAAATCAACTTTATAACAAGGAAATTATGTCATAGAGAAATTCAACTCATAGAACATGATTATGGTGTAATATAAATAGCACATTTTATGATAATGCTGTGTAGGTGTATGCAGATACAGCACTAGCTTACTGTGTCCATAGAATATTATTTCTTACCTCTACAGGATGTTCAGGTTCATAATGAAAGACGAGATTAGTTGACACAAGTTTTGTGATAAAAACAATATCCTACAAGTGACTGACAGGTCAAGGTAACTTATAGAGGAAGTGGAAGTAGAAGCTAAGTGGAAGTGTAGCTCTGTGCAAAGTGTGTTTTATTCATGGTAGTAGTAATAACTTTTATATTCTTTGATCGATTAAAAAACAAAAAATTCAAGGCAAATGATTATACAAATTTTGAGGACAACTCAAACACAGTTATGTCCAGAACAAGATGATGACCCAATTTAAATATCACACTCAAGGACAGATCCAGGACACTGTTTTCAACAGGAATGAAAAGGTTTAGTAGAGGCATTGGTAGCCTCTCCAAAAACACACAAACAAATAAATTTGGTCAAAAAAATCAAGCTTGGTAAAAACTTACCAGAGAAAACCTGAGGAAAATGTAAGGAAAACACTGGATCGCTGAGAGGAATCTGACAAGAACAACTGGTGAGGAACACAGGTTCTAATACAAGTGGGCAGGTTATCAGTGAAGAGGGAGAGAAGACAAAGACAGATACATCAAGAGTACCTCAACAGTTAAATAAATGGCAGGAACCTGAAAAACAGTCAAATTTATTTCTGAAAATTTGTGCTGATTAGTAATCTTAGATTCTGTTTATTGATCTTGCATAATTACAGACACTTCTAATTTTGACTTCAACATAAGAATTCCAAAAAATACAAGTTGTACAAATTAAAGCTGTGGCTTCACTAACATCTGTTCACTGGGTTTCCACCAGATATTTTAACAGTTTTCTTTGAAGGCTGCTTTTTAAAAAGCGCCTTTCTAATCCAAACAACCACTCAAAGTGCTTTTACCAATTCAACAGCACATTTTCTCCCATAGAGTTCTATCGTAGCTCTTTCAGAGAACATTCACAAAGCAAATGGACTTGATGAGTCAGGGATCAACAACCCACTCAAACCTCCTGAGCCACAATGTTAGTGTCTGAAAGAATGGATGAGAAAATTATTAATTGCAGTTGGTGGAAACCCCCTTAGAAACCTCTGCACAACCGCTGGTAGACCCTGTTGTAAAACTGGCCCCGCTAACTGTGGTGCACTCTGGTTCAAACTGAGTGTTCTACCACCTTAAGTTATGCATAGAGAGCAAGTTTACACAAGCAACTTCAAAAAGTTAGTTGAAGCAAAATATGAAGTTAATTATGCCGTTGAACATATGTTGCTTAGTTTCTTCAAAAATCTAATTTGGCTGAGCAATTTCAGGTTTTTGTTTTTTGAGTGAAATGTTCTCGCATCAATTTATGAGCAATTTTGTTCGATTGACTTATCATAGGTAATATAGGGGCCGGCTAAGATACGTTAAAAATACAATGTCATTAATGTTTATGTGTGAGAAGAGGCTGACGGCCGAAAGTGGTGAGTACATTATGTTGTCAATAAAAATCAAGCAGATAGAATGAAGCAGCTCTGGCATGGTCACGCGATCGAGAGAGAGAGAGAGAGAGAGAGAGAGAGAGAGAGAGAGAGAGAGAGAGAGAGAGAGAGAGAGAGAGAGAGAGAGAGTCACCTCAAGCCTGTGGAAGCTGAGTCTCAAGGACAATCCACAACACAACCCCGCCAGGTCAGGTTGGAACTTTTTACTCGATGAGCTGAGAGGCCGACAGGAAATTGGACGGGATTCAGGGAAGGGAGCGCTCACTTGTGCTGTAAAGTGTTAACATGACGGGGAGAAACCTAAATGCCTCCTTTCAGATCATTAAGTAGCAGGGCGAGGCAAGGTGGGTGGAGACACAACACTTGTCATGGAAATTGATCTGTTTCCATTGTGTGTAGGAAGAATGTCGATTAATGGTCAACAAATGATGCAGAGGCAGAGATGTGGTCGGCGCGCTGACACCGTGAAGAGAAATGGGAGTTGAATATTTCAGCTGCGAATCTGCGCCGCTGCCCTCTCAGGCAAATTTGGAGATGTGTCCTCGGAAGAAAAATTACGGCGTCAGTGTTTTTAGCAAATGCCCATTAACAACATACAACGTGTTTCTGTGCAAAGCCTCCAGCGACAGGAGGAAATATGACTCTTGTGCAAATAGAGTGAAGGGGGGAAATAATACATTGTTTTTTGAGCCACAAAGAGTGCAGATGGACAGATCCACAGAATGTCAGACTTTGACACAGTGTTTCTTTTCTTGACAATAAGCAGCACCAGTTTTTCTTTAAAGCTGTGGTTGCTCCCCAACCTTAACCAAGGATATTTCTTTATAATAACTATGACGACAAAGATCTCTTAAACCCTACAAATTGTTTTTGCGAACCTGACCCACCGCAATGTCAGATCAGAGAAATTCTCCTCTGTCATCCTGGGGAAAGATTACAAATAATGTGTTTTGTTTACCGTGTCCTTCCAGGTATATTATGTCTTTTATAGCTGTTTTTACATTGATTCGTATTTCATCCATCCATTTATACAGCTTATCCTTTGTTGGTCCAGAGGGACGACGCTGGAGCCAATCCCAGCTGACACTGGGCAAGAGGTTGGGTAAACACCAGACAGGTCGATTTCATGATCACTAATGAGAAAATATGTTTAGATCGAGTTTCCTCCCCTCCCTCCCTCTCTCCCTCTTATCAGCCAATGGAAGTTTGCAAAGTCATCTAAAAACACTTTTAACACTGAAAAAAAATGTAAACAAAGCTGAAGATGAACGCTCAAAACACACTCACACAACTGATTCATGTGGTAGGCTACATTCGGTTTCACTACTGAATTTCTTATTAGCTCAGTGTTGCACATTTACACTTGTTTACCCTGCAAACCCTGATATAAATCTCCTATTTGCATTGCTCACAGTTCAAACCACGTTTTGCACTGCTACTCTCCTACACGCTATTAGTCTCTGCTCCCCTGGAAGTACAGAACCACAAGAACAAGAGACACTGCACTGCCTCTGTGTACTGGATGGTGCATGGCCTGGGATGCCTGCACGGATTGTAACCATCAATTAACCTACTAATAAATTACTGTTGAACACAACAGGTGTTCATCAATGAGATTATGAATGAACAAATTCATTTCCCAAAACAATTAAAAATTATATGGATTGAAGATCGAGGATAAAAAAGCAAACGCTTTGGACAAACTAACGGCCTCATAAACAAACATACATAAAAGTTTACCGCTATAATATTGTTCCCACTTTGGCTCATCCTGTTTTACACCTAGCGTCGCTCCTTCATGAACTTTCTGCCTCTTCATCATATTAACTATCCCCAAAAGGACGCAGACATAAAGGCAGAGCCGCTGATTGGGCGACGACCGGGTAGTGTCGTTGTAAATCAACGCACGGTGCTGTCAGCAGGATATCTAATGGAATGTCAGTGTTTCACTTGGTATGAGAGCCAATGAAAAGCCATTGGTAATGAGAAAATACACATGCGACTACAAGCAAATCGTATGTGATGGACCATTACCTGGATTTGACTGAAGGAGAGGGAGGAAATAAAGGAGGTGAGGGAAAAAGAGCACATCAATTATCTCAGTCAAGAAAAAAAACGGCAGAGAAAATTGGAGGAGAAAAAAAGAACAGTGTCTCTTTGTTCAGTCCGTCTTTGTAGCCGTCTAACCTGCCTCTTAGATAGGAATCTGCAGTGATGAAGGGCATTGTGGGAAAATTGTGTGATCAGCATGTATGGAGAGCAGGCGTGCTCTGCTCCCTAAA
The DNA here is from genome assembly GCF_949316205.1 of Platichthys flesus. Classification (NCBI taxonomy): domain Eukaryota; kingdom Metazoa; phylum Chordata; class Actinopteri; order Pleuronectiformes; family Pleuronectidae; genus Platichthys; species Platichthys flesus. The sequence continues at coordinate 3,973,313 of NC_084968.1, forward strand.
GGCCTAGTCATGATTAGATGATCAGGCATGATGGCTCCGAACATATTTACCCCCATAGAGCCCTTTGGACATGGTGTGTGTGTGTTTGTGTGTGTGTGTGTGTGTGTAATGCAACAGTGACAACATCAGCATATTTGCAGATAGTTTCTCCTGCACACGAGAGAGACAAGAACAAAGATATGTGGCCGACACACACCACTGGAGATGTGCTGTACGGTGTTTGCATGTGAAATCCACGTCAGAATATTTACCTCTGCTAACAGTAGGAAAAGGACGACACTTTGCGATAAAGATCACAGATGAAATTGAATCCTGTGTGCGTGAATTTCTCTGTGTGTGTGTGTGTGTGTGTGTGTGTGTGTGTCAAATAGGGTTGTACGAAACGTGCAAGATAAATAAAGTTGACTCGACTTGTCTCCGCGAGTGTACGGCTTGTCGCTGAGTGCGCTGCTCGCCACAGCGTGTGCACAGATCCCCATCAGGAGGGGGCCGCTTTCCAAGGGGGCCCCCGCCGGTGATCGCTGTTGCGCCGGTGAACACGGACAGCTGTGTGCTGTGTTTGTGTTTGTGTTTGAGAAGGTGAAGTGTGTGGGGGGGGGGAGCATAGTCTCGTGCGTGAAGCGCCACTATCGCCCTCACCACGCCTGGCTGCTGATAGGGGACACACTTTACACACAGTGTGAGGGGAAGCAATTATTCCCTCTCTCTTTTATCCCCCCCCCCCCCCGAGATGGGGAGCGCCTGCCGATGGTGAACAATGCCGCCTTTGTGCCGCGCTATCAAGGCTGTGAAAATCAGCAGTGAGGTCCCCAAGGCCCCTCCTGTGAGCGGCATGTGTAAATGTGCTAGTGTTTACCTGGTGTGGGTGCATGTGGGTGCATGTGTGTGTGTGTATGCGTGTGCATAGTTATGTTGTGTTCTGTCATTTTCAGAGACAGTTTAAAACTGTGAAAGTTTTTCTGTCAAGATCAGGACTAGTTAAAAGAAAGAATATAATTTGCTAATTACCAAGAGGTAGAAATGAGCATCACCCCCCCCCCCCGTCACAAACTTGGCAACAAGCTCAGCTAAACACCTCATGCAGCCACCTCTGTATTGAATATGCCCATGAAATTGGTATTGATCCTCTAATCTCACTCTGAGTTTGACAGAAGATACGCACATTTACAAAATGCTTCTAAGCATTCCCTTCAAGTGGACCGGGATTTGGAATCAGAATATAACACTGTGTTTTGATTATCTATTGAAAACAATCTGAGATTTCTTTCAATGAAATACTGTTTCTGCAAAATATTTATCGAGGTAAAATTTGACCACACCTTGAAAGATAAGAAAGATATGAATAAGAATAAGACACGTTCAACTGAAGCCCCGCCCACAGACTGCACTGGTCACCACTTTAGTCACATTTTATTAATATTGAACATGTCGCATGTCCAAATCGAACCAGATTCGACACTGCACTTTCTCGTGCACTTTAAAACACAAATGAAAAGTGTGAAACCGATAAGATGTACGAGTCACGCGATATGTGTTCCACAGACACACAGAAAGAGAGACTGACATTTGTGGTAATAGGAGGAGGATGGTGCATCATTTGGGCGAATATTCCTTTCAGTTAATGTAAACAGAACAGTTTAGTTTGATTCACCAGTTTAATTTAAGCACTATGGGGATGCTCAACTTCACCTTGCTTCTGTTGAGTTAGTTAGGAAACGGGTCTCAAACAGTAACTTGTATAAAACTGTACACACACAGTGAAAGTACGAGAAATAGGCCTTACTGGAAAGATAAACCTCTGTGTGTGTGTGAGAGTCTTCAAAGAGATACTAAGATGGCCTCCTTTCCTCCTGATTGCAAGTCCCTCATTCTGCTCCACGTGCAACCTTTCTGTAACTCTCTTTCTTTCTCCCTCTCTCTCAGTTAATCTCCCATTCTCTTTCTCCACCCCCTCTTCAGTTTAATTTGCTCGGCATGGCGTGGAAGTATGCATTTGCGTCAGCCAAGCATCCGCGGGGGTAACTGATGGCGCAATAACCATAGGGAAACAATGCTCCCAAACAGGAGGGAGTAGGTATCGCTATTGAACCATTAAATAAGGGAACGCTCAATGCTGCGTGCCACTTTCCAGGAGGGAAATTACCGTCTTTTTCCAAATGCCTGTACTGTCTACAGCAGGACTGGCCTGGAACCAAGAGAAGAACAACGAGGAAGCTGAAGATTGGGAGTTTTGCCATTGTAATTCTTTAATGGAGGATCAGATATACAGTATGCATGAGTGCAACTCATACACTGAGGGTGGCTCCATTGTGACTGACTGAGAGATGCATGGGTGTACATATTTGAGTTTTCACTATCAGTGCTAGTCAATGATAAAAGATGGAGAAGATACGATTTTATGATGGATGCTCGGGTTGGGTTAATGTCACATGTAGGGTTGCAAAGGGGCGAAAAACATCTTTCAAAACTCTATTTTAAAGATGTATGGAATGCAGCACACGCTGCGCGTTGAATTTCAACCCTGCACTGTGCATTTCTCCATCACTTGTGCAGATAATTCCCAGCATCCTTCACACTACAGCAGGGCTATCGAGACCTGCTGTAGTGTGCAGGACTAGTCAGGTTTCGATGATATTACTAGGGAAAATATATTAACATGCTGATTGAGGATTGTTCATCTGTTCATCTAGCCACCTTCTATTCATTTATCCATCAATTGTAAAATATTTGTAATAGACGATTCCAACTATTTATATCTCTTTTACAAGCTTTTTTCTCATCTTATTCTACAGAACAATTCCATGTGCACTATCTCATGTGTGGAGACATTTCACCCCAGCAAATGTAAAAGGAAAGGATGTGTACATTTGGTAATACTGTGCAAAAACCTATGTTAAGAATGACACAGATCCAGAAGCATATAGTCAAGTGCCAAAACAAATGTTTATATTTATGTCTGTATATGACAAGGTAAATACAGTTACTTTAAATTACCCACTTAATTCCCGTATATTCCTGCATATCCCCGTTAATTCCCATGGAAAGTTTCCAACATTCCCGGAATTTTGCAACCCTAGTCACATGTGACTTGAGCCATTTGCAGAGATGAACCCAAACCAGCTTAAACTTTTACAAACACAGAACATGCAGGTGAGAGGTGGCTTCTGGGTAGAGCATTCAGGGGGCAGCCCACAGGGTAATGATGTGAATTTATTTACAGCACATCTACACGGACGTGAGCCATAATCACCAAAATCTCATGAATCTTCTCGAAGCTTTCCAAAACGACCCCTTTGCCTGAGACTTCTACGTGTATTTCACAAGCGATATTTCTAATCTTTCTGGTTTTTACAGTTTCTCATCTGCCAGGTGTTAGAAACATCATAATCACACCCCCACTCCCTCAATGTGAATTTTTCCAACATTTTCCTACTGTATTACAAGAACATCTATCTGTAAAATGTCCTGAGCAACTGCGTCTGTCACATAAAGACACAGAGGGCTCCAAAAACAGGATATGACGTATATATATTTTGTTTACAGCACATTGACATTGAAATTGGGCCTTATCACTACAACCTTGTATCTCAATGCCTTTCCAAGTTGACATTTTCCACGGCGTCCTCTACGTGAATAGCTCCTCTTTTTCATCCTCATTAACAGGCTCACTTGCCCGCTTTGAATTTTCTGGACATTTTCCTTCGATACTCACACACTGACATTTAAGTTCTCACCAGGAGGATGTCTGGACTTCAGTGCAAATGCAAAAGCAGCTTTAAAGCAATAGGGAGAGCTGTGGTGTCAGGTTCTCTTCTAGAAAAGATGCTTCAAAGTCATTAAAATTCCACATCCACACTGGTTAAGCTTTTTTTTGCTGTAGAAATGTGCATATACATAAGGTTGAGCTGTCACCCTGTACTTTTAGTTGACTTGATTGCAGATAAAACCTATAATGACATTATTAACAAAAATTAAAGAAACCGTTTCCTCACATTCTACATGTCACACTGCACTTTGTTCAATGCATGCTGTGGCGCTAATTGAACCTAGTTAATTCTGGTGCTGGATTTACCACATAACCGACGTGTTAGTCAATTTAATTATATTTAAGGTGCAATAAACTGGGTGCATTTTCACACAGCAGCTTTTTCTGTTAATTAGAATCTTTTTACAGCTCTTTTATTATTACTCTTTTTGTCGCTAATTGTTTTAGACCAATTTGCACCAAACCTAATTGGGACAATTATTTCAAATGGAAAAAAAGTAAGAAATCTGCAGATGTAGTTTGATCTACTGCCAGCGTTTTAAGGTTGCTATTCTTTCTATATATATTCTCTTCCTGACAAAACGACACATGCACCATTTAGATTGAGGTGGTTTGAGAATAAATAAATAAAAGCCAAATGATGTGAAACTTTGACAGCACCTTGCATCATATCTCATACAAAGATACAACAAAGTGCAAGATTTACAGTTCAAGGCTGATCCTGGTCTTACGATATTTTCTTGGAAGGTTTGTCGTTGTCTTATTAAAAAATGAACAGCCTAATCATCTGGCAAAGGTAAAATACCTTCAATACGAGGCTCTACTATCTTATGTACTCTAGAAAGTAATTTCACAATGTCACTACAAAAAAATATTTACTCTTAAGACTTTGCAGCCAAAAATTATTCACAGTATTTCATTTCCAACTCTCTGTAGTTATTATACTTTTTAAATATTGAAAACTGGAAATGAAGCAAAGAGAGGATCTTAATGATCCGTTCTCATTACAGTCTAAAATTAGCGCCGACTTAATTACAGGTAGTCTAATCTCCAAAGGAACACCCTCCCTGAAGTGTGATAAAAAGACTTTTGGTATGAGTGTATATTTCTGGGCCTTTTTCCTTTTTAAACTTAGTCATACGTTTTCCTTATTTCCTTTGATATCTAAAGAAACTGCAGATGAATGTCATTTTTTTTAGATTGCCTGAGCAGACACAGAGTAGCTTCGGCAGTCTGCTATAATCTAAAACATCAAGTAGGGTTAGGGTTAGGGTTAGGAGGAGGACATCGATAACAGACTCGTCCTATAGCAACAGCCTGCAGGGATTGAAATGCACTGCAGCTCCAGACAATTAGTATGATGTCATTTTGAGAAAGTCCGAAACACATTCTATACGTTCTATTTTGACACTGTTTGAAGTTTGAATAAATAAATAAATGCAGAGATAAGACTGTAGACTGTGTCAACTCCCTACCTAATTAACGTAGGGACACAGAAACAAAATGTGTATATCGAAATGAATAACTAAATATTAAAATGTAGAATATTAATAGAACACAGAAGTAAATAATTATACAGAAATAAAAAAATGGGGAAATACAGATATAAATAAATGTGGAAATCAATCAATAAATGTAGAAATACAGATAGCATTTTTCATCGCAAACTGAATATCATTTTTGTTTATTTAGGTAATTACATAATTGTTATTTTCATGTATTTATCCATTTATACTTGACATTTTTGGTCCTTTCTATCTTTCATCTTTAGCCTTTAATTATGTATAGATGACTGTCGCTTGTAATGACCTAACCCTTGTTTTTGTTATTATGCCATTACATACACAAGCCTGCCATCATAGTTAAAAGGGCTAGAAAAGCTAAAAACACATCACTAAGAATAATCTGCCTCTACTGTTAAACTCTAAGAGTTTTTCATTCAGACTAAACAATACTACTCATTTATTATTGGAAGACATTGGAAGGAAGTGGTGGAGATAACACACAAGCTTATTCACACTAATAATATCTTGGCAGACAAAAGTCAAAGGTTGCTACTGTTTGATTTATACTATTCTAGTATTTCAAGAGGGGAGTCAAATTTGTTTCAGTTAATAATACAGTTGCTGTAGTTCATAAGACGTTTAGACCAATTTCACCGATTTTAACTATAGGAAAAAATGCTGTCTAGTGTAAATCAAACAAACTAAGTATAATATTATTGCTGTCTGTGACTGTTCTTTTTTCTTGCAACTGATGATCACATCTTCTCATTTCCCTCAGTTCCCTTTTACATGAAACCTAAATCACGAGTCTCACAGTATTCACAATAAATCAATTAAATGGTAATATTGGTCAGAGCCTGTGGATAAATTGCTCCATGCAGTTCATGCATGATGCCTTGCTGATCCTTCTCCATTTCCTAATATCACCTCATTCGTCCATTTTAATTGAAATGACATCTCTCGTGCATTTACTCGCTGTAGAGGATCCAACTGTTTATAAGATGTTTATGTGTGACCAGCATATCAAATCACTGGCTATGTTTATTATGGGTTCTGTACATGTACAGAAAAATGTTATAGATCACTTCTCACAATTATATGAGGGACATAGACTGTACATAAAAAACATAATAGACTCCAGGTCCTGAATGTGAATGCTGAAGTGGTTATAAACAGCAGAGAGCAACTCCACAGTAAGTTTCGATAGAAGTCTATGAGAAAATGACTACTTTGTTGACTTGATCGTGATATTCAAGTCTTCTGCAATACAGCATTATGTTTCATTTTATAAAACTTGGCTCCGGTTAGGGTAAAACAGACACTAAAGCACAATATATACATTTTTCTCAATTGAAGCTTCGATATCTTAAGCTCCTACAGTCCAATGTGTGCAGGTAGCAGGTTATGAATTTCAAGACTGCGTCAGACGCACCACTTGCTCCACACCTGCATGTTTAAGGGCTGGCTTCAAAATTGAACATGAAAATAGAGCCTAAATCATATTATGAGACAGTTACTGGCAGGTTCTTTCTCCATACTTCTGTGTGATGTGCTATAATTGTCTGTTAAGTACTGGTGAGTATTTCTGAAAGGGAGAGATGGGGGTAAGGAAACTGAGCCGAGTGGATTTTTTTAGGTTTATTGCAGCTGGTTTGAGGCGCGGCAAGGAATATAGAGACGGAGCCAGAGGAGGAAGATACGGGTGAGGCGTTGCTGTTAGGTCTTTATCTGTCATTGTGTCATGAAATGGAATTTCAACTTAGTTAGAGAGCAGCCGATGTGCTTACAGGTACAGTATGTCTCATAGTCAGGCACTTATGCGGAGTCTGAAAATGCTCACCCCAAATCCTGGGAAAAACTTCTGCATAAACTTAAGCGAGCATATTTACCGCTCGTCTCTTCCTAAAATGACGTTTAACTCACTTTCATCTCTTATTCTCCAGGGCAGGTTTGATGTAGAGAAAATAAATAATGTAGACATCATTCACGGACAGCAGCCGCGCCAGAGCCATGCAAACTCTGTATCTATCTCAATATTTTTAAGAGGTTTCATGGACAGGTCAGACAAACCTGAACAAGAATGCTCCCCACTGAAAAAACATTTCTTTCTTAATTTCTTTGTAATTAAAGCATGCAATTTCATTTTACACACAGTGGGACAACTAGATGTTCACAAACAAGTCTTTCTTATTTTTCTTCCTGCAAAGTTTGTTTTCCTAATGTCTACCGCCATGGACAAGAAAAGAAAATGTTTGTTGGTAACAAAGGGAGGGAGGGGAATCCCTACTCAGTGTAATGGGGCTCTCCTTTCAACTGGAGCAGATTTAAAAGTATTTGTGTGAAAATGTGAACATGGGAGAATAATCACAGATGCTCTCTGTTTTTGTGGTTGACTCGGGTTTGTTTCACTAACAGGATGCAAGGTCAGTGTCTGAACCCAGTTTCTTGTTGCCAGACATATCACACCACTGACCTACTTGCGTTTGAGTGTGTTAGCCTCCAATACCTCTGTCTTCTCCCCTCTGCCTCTTTCACTAAAGCTGCTCTCAGACATGTACTAAAGGGCGGACAGGGGCTGTAAGTGTAAGCACACGTCTGAGTCATTAAGCCCATTTAACAATGCAGCAGGAAAAATTCATAGTAAGTAGGTTGGCATGGTGATCCAGCACGAGACTGACACAGAACTCAGGAAAAATCCCTACAAAGTTTAGTGTGGATATTTTCTGGAGGTCAGGTCTGAAAGCTGCATTTGTTTCATTTGTAATAGTTTGAGTCACGTTTGCCCCATTTCGCAAACAGTATGTTCCAAGCAGGTTCCAAGGTTTCAAATCTTGCTATAAATGGATTCAGTTATAATACTATTGGCGGCACAGTGGTCCAGTCGATTTCACTGTCGCCTCATAAGAAGGCTCTTGGGTTTGATTGGTGTCCCTCTGTGTAAAGTTAGCATGTTCTCCCCTGGATTTTCTCCATGTAATTGCTGTGAGGACACTAAATGTGAGTGTCAAATTGGTTTGTCTCTGTATGCCGGCCCAGTTATAGGCGTTGACCTGTCCGGGATGCACCCGGCTGTGCAGATTTCCATTAAATCTTTCCCCTTCCCCAAAGATAACAATCCCAAATAAAATGTAGAATAATATTGGAATCTACTGAGCCCCTTGTTGCTACACTTTGTCCATCCAAGCATGGCACATATAGAGTTTACAGATGTAAATACAGAAAACACAGGCATAATTATTGCTGTGTTTTCATTTCACACAGAAGTAAAAACAGCAGGCCTCATTTCTGTCTGAAAACTGTTTTTAGTTTTTTTCTTTTCCGGGAATAATAAGAATGGAATTCTGTGAAAGGATCTTAAATATGCACTTGAAAACCTCATGAATGATATGAAACTAAAAGATGAGGAAGCTAATGCTGCAGGCAAAACGTCTGCATCACCAGTTTATGATCCATGAAGCCGACATGGAAATAAAGGAGAGGCATTGTTCCTGTATTTACAGGAGCTTGTTCGCCATTGCATTGCAGAGCGCTGTATTAAATTAAATTGTTTTCTTTCTACGCTCACCAGATTGAAGCAAATTCAAACAAACAATGTAGAGAGTTGATATATGCTTCATATTCTCAACCATTTCAACATGTGGAATAAATCCAAAGCTTGATGGGCCTGTCATGCCTACTTATGCTTATTAATATATGTCCATGGGTGGGGGTAGTAAATAGTCAATTCCCAGCCGACATCAATGATATGGATGTTTTGATAGGCTTTGAATTTGAGATTAAGATTGAAACTGGCAAGTGCTGATGAAAACACTTGTCATGATAGAACTTTTTTGTGTTTCTTTAAAGCACAGGGACTTTACTGTTGATGAGGATGTATTGTGATACATTGTAAGAATAAGAGCATCATGCTGTAGCATTCACTAACTGCTTTCATGGTTGAGGAAGAGTTGATGCGCGACAACAAAAGAAAAATGACAAACAGCAACAAAAAAAAAACCTGCCTAACCCTAATCATATGTGTCTTGCAGCCTCTTTACATCTCATCGGTGCAGGGCTCATTGATGAGCGGCTGACTTCCTTTCTTGCAGCAGAGATCAAAAATATTTTCCTGACACTCAGATGATAAGTGTTGTTTTTCCCCGTGCCCCTTCTGTCTTTTTTGGTCTTTTCCTCCCCTTCTCCTTTCAGGCACAGTGTGGAGGCTTTCTTATAAAATCCATGAAAACTGTGACTTTGCTTGTACAGTCTCATGAGGGGAGCGGGATGCATTTCACAGGTTAGTGAAGTGTGTGTTTGAATTCCCCCCCCCCCCCCCCCCCCACACACACACACACAGCTTGGCTGTAACTTTGACCCTGTTATTCCAATGTATGGGAGACAAACCCACAGTCAGGTGGGAGGGATGAGAAGTATGTTGGTTGAAGACTTCTTTTTTTCTGGATGTTTGTGGAATATCTAAGTCAGACATATTATTGAATATCTTTGAAAACCGTCTTACTAAATGAAGCTTAGTTCTTGTGACTGCTTCCCAAGTCCTGCCATGTCTAGGCTCCACCAGCTCATTCTCTCTTTTCATCAAGTCACAAATCTGTCATGAGCTGTAAAAGTGTAAAATGTCCTCTCTCCATCCTGTCGTTCAGCTGTCAGTTCGGCACCTCCACCCCCTGCCCAAGCTCAACTCTGGATACCAGGTCTAGCTCCCTACAAACAGTCCAATCAGAGGCGAACGTGAGACGTCCACACTTCATACTGCCTTCCTCATCACCACAACCAGCATCTAGGTTCAAGGTTACACAATCCTACATATATCTGAAGCTCCTAATTCATAGGACCGCTTCCATTGCGTTCTCATGGGGTCAAAAACCAATGTTTTAAGTCTTAGGTAAAAAATATATGGTTTGTACAAGGCAGGAAAATAGTAATCATCTACTATATAGTTACTTACAACCACTCAAAGCACTTTACAGTACAAGTTGCGATCACCCATTCACATACGCATTCATAAATTGCCTCTTTAGGCAGTTATTTTCCTATCACACACCGTTCTGCTTGGAAATGCTAACAAGTGGAGCTGGGAATCGAACCATTGGCGTTGCGGTTGGCGGAAAACCCCCTCTTCCTCCCGAGCCAGAGCGGCCTGTTTCGAAAATATCATCAATTGAGTTGAGGAAGTGAGGATTTTTTGACTGAGAGAACTTCTGTATTTCAGGACAGTGTGTGTATGTGTGTGTGTTTGTGTGACTGTGTGTGTTTGTGTGTGTCATCCTTTGACTCCTCCTCAGCAGTTAAAAAGCTAACCTTTCTTCAATGGGTTCCCCCATAAAAGGTTTGCATAACCACTAATTATGCTAATTAGCTGTGGTAATGAATGCAGAAAGGTGCTTACACTTCCCTCCCTAATGTTGAGCTCCATGTGTTATCTAAAACCACCCCCATGTTCCACTTGTCACTTTTATGGAAAAGGCTTCAATTTGCCCCAGCGTCCAAATCACAGGGTGCTTTGTTATTGAATAATCTCCTACCTCACCACATGATGGATGCAAGAAGAAGCAATGGTCATTCTCCTTCAACTAACAGTTGTTCGAACTCGGTGGAGCCGCCCACGCTGCATGCTGTACAAGGCTGTATTAAAATAGTCAAGAAGTCACAGGCTCTGGAGTAAAACAGTAATTTAAAGGTCATGAAGAGGAGACTTCATTGTCCTTGTTGGACTTTTTGTATAGTTCTAAACAACAAATCAATTTTGCACAACGAAGGTATGAGACACTGGGACATCATTGTATGGTCGGTGCATTATGATAATGTGAAACAGTTTTAGGATTGGGTGTGTGTCTGCCCCAATACACAGCAGCCACTTATTTTTTATCCTGGGAGTGGAATTTGATGTCTGATGTGTCAGTATGTGAGGATCTTAACCTAGAGGACAGAGCAAAGGCAGCCATCCATGTTTTTCCTTGAATCCTACCACTCTATCAAAGGCAGCGATAAAAAGCTACAGCCGCCTTTCACGTTAATATAATGTAGCAACAATTGTCATACTCAATTGATCACGTAAAGCCCTTTTTCAACTGGACTAAGAAGTCACTCACATCGGGCTTTTATTTGCAATGGGAATAGATACAATCAGCAATGACTCCCCAGTAGACACCAGTTTTTAATCGTCTCTGGTTCCAATCAGTAGCAATGGAAACATGACACTCTGGTGAACGTGCAAAATTGGCAAGCAAGGTGAGAGAGCGCCTCAGCTGTCTGAGTCTTCGTGACATCGATCGTGACGCACCGAGGGGAAAAAGAGAGCAGTACCTTTTTGTCGGCGAGATTACATCTAAAATGTAAAAGAGGAAAGAGTCATTAACTGAACGAACCTGCAAATGTAAATTCTCAAATGCAAGGATATTTTATTTTATTTTATCCTTATACACTTTCTTCCTTATTATCTCCTCTCATTCCACTTTCCCTTGCAGCTTCCTATGCACCACTTCACTCCAATATCTCCGTTTCACTTTGAACCACTCCCACCTATACCCACAGAGTGGCTGCTACAAATAAAGAAGTATGGTCATACCGCTTGCTCTGTCATCACATTAGAAAGAACAATCACCCGAAGAGTGATGGGGCTTTTAAGGCAGCCACTGTAAGAGGAAGACAGGAGTCTGGAGAGTGGGTGGCTGGATGATAGCGATGGTGGGGGCTCTAAGATTGGTAGTGCAGGCGAGATGAAAGGGATCCTTCAGTCACAAGCACGCATGCACACACACACACGCACACGTACACACACACACATTTCAATCTCAGAGAAACACCACTTGCAGCGAACCACAATATCCCCATGCCAAATGTTAGCCTTAAGTAAGTGAAAGTTTGTGCGCTGGAAGGGAGAAGGCTCTGTGTGTATCTCTTTGTACTGTATATGTGTCCTTTTTTATTTTGACCAGTAGTGTTAGTCCAATCTCGATCCTCCCACTCTCTCCTCCATCAAGGACGGAGTGGGATTCAGTTCCTGGTGTCTCATGTGACTGCTTGCCATTGGCTCGCTTGAGCTGAAGAACTCGACGGTGCAGCATTTTCCTGGCTCATCCCGAGGATATCTGGGAATAGGGGGTTATGTCTCTGAGGCCGGTATAAGACCCTCGGGGCTCCTGTTCAAACCTCCAGAGACAGGAGCTGCTCTTTGGGCTGCTGCGCCTAGGGCTAGGCACCTTTCCAAAGGATTTGCAAAGGAAGAGCCTGTCAGAACCAGAACGATGAGAGACTCTGTTGGCAATTCCGTCTCTGGGGATGCACTGTCTTTAAGTGGGTCCAGTACTAGCCATATGCCAACAGCACTCGGCCAACATGGTGAGTTTTTAAGGCAGGTGGTGATTAGTGTGATTCATGGGAAAAGGACAAAGACGAAAATGCACATACGCAGCAGAATTAAGGCTCACACTCAGACAGACGAAGCATAAAAATCATATTCTTTCCCCAGTATATCCCCCGGGTAAGAGAATAAGGCATCACCGGTGAACTGAGGATGCTACAACAGATTGTGTGTGAACCACATCTCTCCTCTTCTTTCCTCCCCTCAATACAAACAGCCACATTATTGAAAGCAGCAAATATTTTTGGCAAAACAAATCCCTCCGCAGGCTGTAAGCCTTATTGCCTTGGACAGCCTCCTTTGGTGGCACATCCCGAAGGGTGGGGTTTGAAAAAAAAATAGGTGAGATCCGGAGCAGAGCCTCGCTTCTCTTTGTTCTTTTAATTTCCTTCTTCGGCGCTCCTGTGCTGTAACAGAGCCAGAATGTTATTGGTATGATTACTCTGTTGCACTATGTACCAGAGTGGCAGCAAAATGAGCTTGCAGTTGCCACTATCTCCTGCCCAACTGAGTGCCTGCCGCCCCAATGGACCAGCTGATAGCGGCTGCTGTGTATGAGATTCACTCTGGCCTCTGGCAACTGGCCTCATAACAGGATGGCCTGAGAGGGACACAAAGTCCGGACCGGAGCCGAGGTTGAAAAGCTGCTTATCCTGCAGTTGGGTCCCCAGCCTTAGGGTGTGTGTGTGTGGGGGGGGGGGGGGGGGGGGGGGGGTTGTTTGGGTCAGGGTCAATGTTTCCATGGTGATATAGGTTATTTGTTTGGAGGCAGTGTTTGTCCCCGCTGTGTGACACCTCCGAAAAGACAGCAGAGTGCTCCATGGACTTGATAAATACCACAGAGGATATAGTTACACACAGTATCCACGTATAGATAATTTGATACACAAAACGTAATTCTGTTGTCACATTTTAATTAGATAGATGTTATGCGTAACAGCACTTTTCATTGATAGGAAGCAGAGGTTGATGTGACCTATACCACCTTAGCTGGATGTTGGCAAGCCATCACAGAACGGAAAGTTGCAGCATGTAGGATTTTGGTTGGATCTATTGGCAGATAATAAATAAAATATGCTAATAATTATGCTTACATTAGTGTCTTATCATAGCAAACATATACAGTTTATAAAGATGAATGACATGACAGCTTCCCTAAAGTGAAACCAAATTCCCCAGCACTCCCCCATGTTAGCAGAAAGGACAGGGGTCAAACAAATATGCATCGAATACAATTTTCTCAAAGAAGAGTTTCTGTTATTAAAGGTAGTCTTTTGATGCAATAAAAATGGGGAGAAAGGTCCTGATTGACAACTGAGACTGACTCGTGATTGGTCAAGCAAGCATACCAGCGCGACATTAATAGCCTGGTTCAACACCACAATCAATTCTGTGAAGATTATTGCTAAAACCTGCCACGTGCAGGTATCCAGCTTATTTTGGCTTCATTTTTGTACAGTGGGAGGAAGTTGTTTGTCTGTATATACACTCTGTGACGGAAACCCACAATCGTATTTATCAATTTAGACCAAGTCATGGAGTGTGCTATTTAGCAACAACACTTTTCTACTTGAGGCTAAAACAGACAACCCACACACTGGCTGTAGTGTGGGCCTTTCGTGATTTGATGTTGCCTCATTGCCACAGCTGAAACAAAAGGGTGCGGTAATGGGGAGGTCAGTTGGCTGCAGCATTCCACATCACAGAAAGTATGGTATGCCTGACTTTGGGGACTCCTAGCGGTAGTATCATTACAAACAACAATAACCCTCAACAACACATAGGCCCCGTCCCAATTCCTCTCCGTTAGCCCTAAACCTTTGCAGGGTAGTGTGCCCTCCAAGCGTTGCCACAAGGGGTAGGATTTTTGGCAGCAGCTCACTCAATTCTACCACTGTTGGGAAGGAAGCTATACTACAGTTGTCTCCTTTATGCTGAACCCTCGACACATTCAATAAACACAATATATATTAAAAACCACAGACAGACAGTAATTCATACTTGTACCCTCTACAGAGTAAATGGTTTTAATCATACTGGAGCATGAACAAGAAAATGAATAATGGTTTCTCTTAAGTGCTACCAGCTCATAATGGCTTAACACAAGGAAGGTACTTTAATACTCCTGTATAGGATGCTGTGAAGATAAGTAGATAACAAATATTCTAAATTGTTCATTAATTCAATTAATTATGAGCTCATTACTATAACTTGTCAATTTGGTGACAAATGTTGTTGATTTTATTACAAATGTGGAAACTTAGGTGCTTCATATCTGTTGTGTTTGATCATTGATAATAGGCAGAACACTTTTTTATAGCCAGCAGCTGCATGCTTGCGGGTATAGTTGGCTCACCAGCAGAACACATCTGATGAAATGATCCTTAAGGGCAAACACAGGTTTAGGAGGAGACAACTACATGCATGAGTAGACGGTGTAAGCCTTTAGTGTGTCTGAACTCTCGTGGTCCCCCACCAGCCTGGTTATAGATCTCACAGAGGCAGCGGCTTGTAGCAGACAGAATTTAGGCTCAGTGCTAATAGCATGGTGTACTGAGCCTTGGGAAATTAGCTGTGCACTGAGGCATGCCACAAGAAGCTTGGTGAACCTCAGTCGGAGGAAGAGCAGTCACACATAGGTCAGAGGAATCAATGTCCTTTAGGGACCCAGGGGCCGAGCTTGAGAGCACTGAACTCTCGCTAACCTTGGCAAGTGATGCAGTGTAATTGCACTGGTGCAGTGACGGGTGAGAACTGGCAGGGGGTGAAGGTACTAGCGGTGTCTGGGGGTGAAGCTAAAGAATGCAGTGTGGGGAGATACAGTATGCTTGGCATCGTAACTGAGATTTTAAAAAAGTAGCATTTTTCATTTGTCTGGCACTTATTTCAAATAAACTTGAAACTGAATAAAGTGGACATCCGTGATAGTCGAAACCAAATTTGTATGAGCTTCATAAACTCCAGAGTTAGTTGTGCTGAGTCTCTCACTTTTATACACAGTACCCACATTTGTCAAAATGCAACCGATAGCTACAATGTGTAGTACTTGATTCAGGGAGAATATTCTTGCTTGTAATGTATGTATTTAACCCTTCATGCAGCTTGGCTTTTGTGTATCTGACCTTAGCTGTGGCATTTCTTGCTCATGCTTAATACTTAGAGTGTTTACCTTCTTTAAAATAGCAGTTTGTCTTTGCACTGCATTGCAGCTGACATGCCATCTATAGTGAACATCTGACAAATGTGCTGAATAAATGGCCATCGGCCGACTTTTCCCAGTAGAGTGTTGGTGACCAAGCTGTCCCCAAGCAAGTGACCCAGGTCTGGTCGGCCTCTGTCACCAGAAGAAACCCTCTGAGACTGCCTCTACTCAGCCATGAAGCACCAGGGAGGTGACTGGGGCCTGGATACATCAGTAAGACTGCAGCATAGGCCACTGGTGTTAGAGATCACAGTCACAGACAGAATGCGAGGGAGTGTTTACAGTTTGGGAGAAGGAGCTGATGGAAATGAAGAATGATGGTGGCAGAGGGGAAGGATGCCCCTGTCTCACTGATGCAGAGAGACACTGTACTAGAAGCAAAAGTGCACACCAGAGAGGGCTGACCCCAAGAAATTTAAAACATTCAGTGTCATCACTAGCGGTCTACTTTTGCAAAATCCCCAGGCTCAGTATTCAGCACCCATACTCTCTTATTTTAGAACTTAACATGAAAACATTATGGCAAACACAACAAAGGACTTAATGCTGATATTAGAGCTGACTGGTACATTGGTTTTATAGTCATCACCATTGTGATAGTGCACCAAAACATGGATTTTGCAATACCATGATCACTGAAATCCAAAAGCCTTATTATGAAATTCTTCAATTGCTCAGTTGTTCTCTAAATACTTGTCATTATACAGTTTTTCTTATAGCAAAGTAAAAAGTAAAATTTCTAGCCGGATTCTGCTGCTCTCACACAGCTCTCCCTGGCTGCAGGGGCCGGGTGCTGCCTGCAGTTGATGTCGAAACACTAAAGCACCACACAGAGTACAACTTGGTTAAAGTCTCCCGGTGTACAGTTTGCCCATTTACAAAAGCAAAGCAGGTTGTTGAACAGTTTTTTGACATATTTCTAATTAATTACACCTGCAACAATAAAAAAAATATTAGTATTGTGTTGAATTGAAGCATCATATGTTCACAACTTCGTACTTGAACTCATCACCTGCATGTGTGCTTCTGTGTAGGTGCTAGCCTGTGGTGCTAGCGCTGCCTAATATTATACATGATGACATTGTGCGATCACCCTCTCAAACTAATAATAAGGAACTAAGGAATGCTGTAAAATGCACAAACTTCACAATTCAATAGTTCCCATTATTTTACATGTTTTCGGTAATCACTTACTGACATGCTAGCATGTTAAGAGACGAATGACTGATTAAGTTTACACTGTCTCTAAAGAGAAAATGTGTGGACAGCAATTCAGGAAATGCCTGTTCCCCAAAAAGGTCATATTTGTTGGCTCAGTTTTTAATCATCCCACATGTTGCAAACTACAGTACTATACAATAGATTGTGGCTTGGACTTTACTTTGCTGTCAAAACCCGTCCAAAACTAAACGAGCCTGACCAAAATGGTAGGAATCTCAGTTTTTTATCAAAAGCTGACTTGAAACCAATGCAGTTAATATAAGATGCACAAAAAATGTGTGTCCCCATGCATGCACGTTATTGCTTGTTTCCCTGATTACATAATGATTAATATCTCTGAATATGAGGAGGAAAGCTGCTAGTTTGCGGACAACCAATCTCAACATCAGTGCCACCCTAGGCATTGCTTACTGCTGACACGCCATATATGGCAGGATTAGTAAAAGGTGGAAGGATATCCCTAGACAGGACAGGTTTCTCTGTCCAAAACTTAAAATAAAATACAGTGATACTAATTTTAGCCAAGATCCTAGCGCCTGCCCCTAGCTGATACGTTACTTTAATAATCGAATTATCCTTGGACCCCATTAATTAGCTGTAAAAAATACAACAGTCACAGTGGTTAACTTTCGGCTTGAATGACCATTAGCTTGTGAGACCTAACCAACCAATGCCCCACTTTCAATCAAGGGTCTACCCATTGTCCAACAGCCCCTCCCTTTTTTTACACACATTCAAAACACTCCAACATGAACGTGTCTGTGTCTGTCAGCCTCTGTGCATGTGCCCACTCATCATGAACTTTCTGCAGGAAGCAGTGCATCATAGCTATACCCAGAGCCGACTAAGGCACTGTCCTGCTTACGGTAAATGTGCTAATTGTGTGAGGAGCTGGGGTTTGGCGGGGTGTGTGTGTGGGGGGGGGGGGGGGGGGGGGGTGTTTTGCCTTCTTACTGTATATTTCAGACATGACTGTTGGCGCTTCTTGTTTGAGAAGGACATTGTGGGAAAGGTCAGTGCTGTCTGAAGAAAGTGGAGCACGCTCAGTGCTATACATATCCTTGCCGGCACTGCATTCAGAAAGCTACCTCCGCTTTGCAGTGAAACTACCTGACCACAAGTCGTTAATCTGTTTGTTTGATTTCTCTTCAGGTTGAACTTTATATTTTGAAGACAATTAAAGCCCTAAGGAGATTCTCCCATTCTTTTTCCTGGCACGTCAGCCTGAGCGGTTGATTCAACGTTACAGCACTTGGCACAGCAGCATTAATTAGCTTTCTCTCGTAGTGTTAGCATCAGTGACATATTTTACAATCACTCCTTGTGAAACAAGCACCACATATGTTTCAAAGCGCAATGGGAGCTATTTAACAAAGAGACAAATATAGAAAGGTTCATTTGCAGTGAGCATTATTTTTGGTGATCAAGCCAGATTTATCAAGCTTTCATCACTTAGAAGAGACAAAAAATAGAAAGCACACGATTAAGATCGCTTCCAAAATACAATAAATCTATATTTCTTATGCATTATTTTTTTAGGAAGAGCACAACCACATGTCATCCAGTCTAATTCAATCTGTCTTTCTCTGACATATTTTCCCTCTGCCACAACACTAAGGAATGGCTACAAAAAGTTACACTATCCAGCATGAAGAAATGTGAGTGGACAGTCAAGCCAAATGTCATGAAAACGCGTTAAAAAGTTGTGAGTCAGAAAAAAGCACTGGTCAGAGAAGGATGACAAATGCTTCACTCGCCCATGACCGCATGGCCCTGAGAAAAACATTTAACCTGTGTTGTTCCAGTGCTGCTGTATCAGTGGCTCAAGCACATAGAAATGTCTGTATAAACTGGAGTTGAGGAGATGTGTGGGTAGATCAATCCATAGTAGCTATTTTGAGAAGTGCTTCCTTCAAATTTATGACATGGTAAATAGGTTTAAAGAAAGATCCTGGCACATTTCGACAAGACTGTTGTAGAGACCAACGCAGATGCATCTGAGTTTATTGAAACCAAAGAGGCGATATTTGGAGAAGCTGGGTTTGACCTTCGTCTGTGAGCTACCCATCGGACGTTACTAGCTGTCAATCACACAGTATCCATGCTATTGTCTATTGACTCAAAATGGGACCTTTATTTACACAAAGACCATTATGCCATGTAGAAAGATTCCTTAAAATGTTTACTGGCGTTGTAAAGGCGGAGAGAAGTAGAATCCTGCTTTCATAGGCTTCAACAGAAACATTTCCACATTTTCACTTTACTGTCCTTCCCAGAGTATACATCATTATTTGAAATATCACACCGATGTGAATTATAGCACCACTTACTACCCAGTCTTTTATATTGGGCAATGACATTACCATTTGTACAATATCCCATGGAGCCCAGTGGGCGGATCATGAGAGGTTCTTGTCAGAGGGCCAGTATTTAGAGACCAGCAGACTATGTTTTTGTGTGAGTGACCCTCATTACTACAGGGGGCCAGTTCCTCAACATGAGTGTAGGAGGGCTCACTACTGTAGTTACTTCATTATTTTCCTCTTGGATGCAGCAATATCAAAGCCTTTTTTTCCATTATGCTTTTGTCGATCATCCGGCAACACAGTTCAGAATCACTGCAACATTTTACAACTAAGGTTGCAGCTGAATAATAAGGCTGACATTGACGTACAAACCATGAAAATACACACGTTAATTTACTTGAATACACACATGTATTTATAGCCACATCTACTCATGGTGTAATGATGGGGCAGTGGTATTATAAGCCTATTAACGTACGCATTGACACAGTCTAAGATGTTGTGCCAGCTGTCCTTCCTGCATTTGGCAGCTGCAACTGGATTATGCATTTGTTGTAACACACTCAGTTTTGGACCCAAAAACACAGAACACGAGACTTGAGCCAGTTTCAACAAGGAGAAATTGCAAATAGTATTTAGTATAGTATTTAATATGGCATGTTATCACCAGTGACTTTAGGGAGGAGGGTTACAAGGAGAGCTAGTGGGGGGGGAGGGGGGGGTTCTTGTGGTGTAAATGGGTTCTGAGGTGTAAATGGGTCTTGTGGTGTGGCAGGAGGAAGAAGAGCTGGACTGAACTAACACGGATTTGGGAATCCCACAAGTGACCAGAATGGAACTGGAGGTAAGGCAGGAAACTGAAATACAGTGTGGTAGCCTGAACAATCTGGAGAGGCCTGGATGGATGGACTTGGGGTTAAATATTTAAGGAGGATTGGCATTGATTGGTCGAAACCAAGTCGCCACACCCAGTAGACACAGATATAAGGAGAGGTATAAACCAGGTACCAACAAACACCCAAGGGAAGGGCAGAGAAAACTATAAATGAGGAAAATAACTCTCATGCTTAAACCCTCGAAAACCTCATTCCTTGAAAAAAAAGCACTAAATTTATACAGTTGATAACCAGATAACCAAAAGATATCCTTGATATTTAAATCTATAGGGAAGACATGAATAGAGACTGGTGGAAGGAACAAGACACAATAATCACAAAGGCAGGAAAGAGACTGGATCAGGAAGTAAAAACACGAGACAGCTCGAGGAATTCTTTATTTTTTTAAAGTCCAGAAAGACCCTCTGATGGTAAGATCATAACAATCGCTCAATTCCTGTGTGCATTTTGAGGACCATGTTAGACACTGGCCTGACTGTATCCATTGAAAATACTTAGCCCGCAACAGGAATTCAAGCTTCTCCGCTCAGCCAAGCGCATCATGTGGATGTGTTTGCCTGTGGAGGAAACTAAAGCAACCCTCGTGTTGGGATGACAGGGGTGACATTGCTCTGAGGCTCCCAATTCTACTCGCAACTCCCCTGTCTGAAAGCTGTCTTCGATTGACTGATATACATCAGATTTCTTTTCCCGTGTGTTTGTGTGCTTGTGTTTTGTTTTTTTTTGCGTCTTTCTATGCATTTTCTTTCAACTGCACGTCAGAGTAGGGGACAAACATGTCTGTGAAGTGTGAGTATTTGTCTTTGCTGTCTTTTTCTCGTCCATGGCCTTTGGATGATGAAATTGCTGCTCCTGTGTTCTGACACGTCCTGTCCCTTCACATCAGGCCTCTGGGATGGAGACTGTCAGTGTGGCACGCTCGCGTTTGTCCCTGACTCATACAGTACATCTCCCTGACACACACGTGCACTCTCTCACAGTGTCTCTCTCTCTGTCTCACACACACAAACATACACACAGATGCGTGACTTGATGACATCGGAGGGCATTACCATGACTTACATTTGTTCCCTAGAGAGTGACTCGAACCTTAATCCACCATTTCTCGTTTCACACAAACATTGACCTAATCTTCACCCAAACCTTAAGCAGGTATATAAGGCCAGTGTTTACACTGGAAAAGGCCCTTAAAGGGTAAGAAAAGTGTACAGACAGACAGACAGACACACACACAGTGGCATCTTCATGACTTCAGAGGACACAAATTTGACTTAGATTGAATTCCTGGAGAGTTATTCTAAGCTTAACCATTATTACCAATTGCCAAACATAATATCACCCTAACCTAAACCTAAACCCAACCTTAAAACACTGAACACCTTAAACATGTATAATTTAAGTCGTCGGAACATGCTTTTTGTCCCCATAAGCAAGAAAAGTCCCTTTAATGTGACTGTGTAAACATAATTAGGTCTCCAAAACATGAGTCATACCTGGACCACACACACACACACATCAGCAGCACAAGCACAGACTCAAGGTTAGATCTCTCATGTTTCCTCCTGTATGTCTTATCCAAAGGTTAAATAAGTGATCAGAGAGAAAGGCGTTCTCTCACAAACGGTACCAAAATGCCTGCAGACACATTAAATCACCCATGTATGGACACTCAGCTTCTTCTGATGTGATACATGGCTTAATACTGCTAGATTGAAGCTGTGTATGCTCTTAAGCTAATGGCCGATAAAAGCACCTTTTATCCCCTGACAGCTCGCTGCTCAAAATGTACCCTCTTTCCAAGTAGGTGAATCTAAGGGGAGGAGCAGGGGTGGCATGGAGGAGGAGGAGGAGGAGGAGGAAGGGGAGAAGGAGAAGCTGCGGTGTCAAAACAGAAAGAACCCAATATTGGAGGAGAATTGCTGTAACACGGGTTTGGTCCAAAAGGCGGAAAACTCATTTATGCTGAATTTAAAGAGACAATTCTTCTCCACAAATAGAAGATCAGAGAGCTGCAGTTTCAGTGGAAAGCTGAGGAACTAAAAGAAGAATTTGGCTTCTGCTGACATGTTTTGCTTTTCAAAAGCATTTTGTGTGACGAATATTGTACTTGTTTGAGCCAGAGTCTGTAAAGCTGAGAAAATCAAGCTTCATGCCTCCTGTTATTTCCATACTCAGCTCCTTTGGGGCGGAGTGGATTTGTATCCACCATGTTGCCGCAATACTAGCACCTGAATGAGCAACTTGATTCCACACATTGTTTTTCATTCAAGCCTGTGTGGCTGGTTTAAGATATATTGTAGTGAAATGGGTAGGTGGGTGCTGCTTTACACAGTCCCGTGCATCTAAGGCTGTAGAAGTTCCTATTTTCTCAACTCATCATCCTCACATATTTGCACATGTGTGTGAACAGAGCATGAGACTATTTTTATTCAGTTGACCAGACCGAGGGGCAAAGGCTGCAAAAAGGCAACAGCGACTGAAAGTACAGCATTGATTCTTTGTTCTCCCTTTGTGTGTGGGCATTTTTTTAAGATGTTATTTCATTGTGGCGAGAGTTGGGTCATCAGCTGCCTGTGAAACATTCTCTCAATTGTCTGGATGTTCACTGTGTGATCCATGTTGGAACACAAAGGCTGGGGTTTGATGAGGGGTTAGGTGACTCCTCTTGCAGTGGATAGATCCAAATTGACTCAAGTGATTGTCCGTTGTTATCTGCTGAGGTTTGCAGATATTTGCAACTGAGTTGGTTAGGTTGTGTCCTGGGCACCTTCCCTGGTAGGTTTGCCGGGCAATCAAAACTGAAAGAAGACCCCAGGTAGACTTAGAACTCGCTGGAGGGACCACAAATCCGAGCTGGCCTGGGAACGCCTCGGGATCCCTAAAAAAACTCGAAAGCGTCACTGGACACCAAACCTGTATGGCTACGTCTGCAAACCAAGCCAGGATAACAGACAAACCGGTGGCACTGACACCAAAGCAAACTGCAGGTGAATGGGATTTCATCAGTGGTATAGGCAACATTCTAATGCAATCTAAAAAACCTCAGTAGTGACTTTTTTGAGAAAAGAGCTAATTTAAACCACAGAAATTGCTACGGACCTAACAGTTTACTACCTCAGATTTAAACAAAAAATCAAGCTTCAAATGTCATGGCTTGAAAGTAGCTATAAACACTGCACAGAGGTCACGTAGGGTTATGGCGAGTGAAGGTTAAAAATACTGCATTTTGAGCTGGTCATTGCTCTTTACATTATAGATCTCATTCAGCCATTTACACACATTCATCCAGAGCTTGCTACACATGGTGCTTTGTCTACAATGCTGTTTATTGCTTCACCTCTTGAACCACCTGAGCACTTTAAGAGTTTTAAAATGTTAAATGAACTCTATCCCAGTAACAAGAGGTGAAAAAATACACCCAAGGTTCATGTGAAAGTGAGCAAGAGGAGGTGAGAGATGTTAACATCTCACGTCTTGTGTCCCAGCCCAGATCTCACCTTTCCCCCCTTGATCACATTTCCTCATTAAACACCATCCTTGAGGCTCAGATGGAAGCGACACTGTGTTGAGGGTTCAGGATCTAAATTGCAGCAGGTCCCTTCTTGCCCTAATATCTTACCACTCCCTTCCGTTGACAGCTATGAATAAAATATTCCCTTTTCGCACAGGTTTTGTCAGCCTTTTGATGTGCCTCCCTGCTCATCATTGGAAGACAAAGCATCGAGCAAGCGCAGGCTTTGAGGTTTTGATAGCTCATGTGTAGCCATGATAGAAAGCTCCTTGCCATCGCAAAAGCTTTAATCAGTGCTCCTCCAATATGTTTGAAAGGGCTAAATTTGAAAACGGAGGGGGGGACAAGCTTGAAATAGCCATCGAACAAACAAACAACTGTCGATGCAGGACTGTTTAAAGTTCCTGGGGTGGCACTGCATGGGAGTCTACAAGATGGCTGCCAAAAGAGTGATTGTCTCACAGAACAGTGAGGGCGTTTTCACACCTGAGTTGAATGTCTCAACGTCCTGCAATTGGTCCAAAAATCCAAACACTAAACTGCAAATAAATCAAACCATGGCTCAGTTTGATCTAGTCTTAGGCCACTTCCTTTGTTCATACTAAATTTGTTTCCAATCTGTCTAAGGCACTTTTCACACCTGGTGTTTTAGTTCAGTCTAAAGTGAAAAGTCCAAAGTTCATGACCAAACAAGGTCGGAGTGAAAGCCACTCACAAGTGTCATGGAATCAAGGCTGCAGAGAGGCACTGATTCTATCAGTTCATCCCCTTTCTTGTGGCTTAATTGTCACTGATGTGCCATTACTCTTGTTTGTTATGAATCACCAAGGTGAGTGATGTCATCTGTTGGGGGATGGTTTCTATTCACCTGAAGGAGCTGAGGCTACAATTGACTCTGACGGGAAGGGTGGAGAGGCTGGCTCTGATCTGATATCTTCCCTGGAGTCCGACACTCAGAGACCCAGCTATGGCTGTGATCATCCCAGATCCCTCGCATGCCTGCTGACTCTGATCTCCCGCACACTCTCTTTCTATAATTGCCACAAGTCTTCTGTCATGAAGTGGTGTGTTTGTACCCATAGCTTTCAAAGATACCTTGCTATTGATAAAGCTCCATTTGAGAAGAGAGCTTGTTCAGAAGCCAATATCATGTGTCTGAATATCTCTCAACAGGCCCGTTTGCTGCCTGCTGTTAACATCTTTACTGTGCCGTCATTCCCTGTTTATTTTATTGATTGACAGTAAAATTTTCTCCCAATGCCAAAAAATCTTGACACTTAATTTCCGTGCTGTCCCTACATTTATAGGTCAAACACTTCATTACATTGTGGCAAACCGAACGCTAAGAAAGGCCCTTTAAAAAAAAAACTGTGAGTGTTAATTGGAAAAAAAGCTTTCATCTTGTGGTTTGAGGAGGTGACCTTTAGGAGAAACGATGATTTTCAACAGATGGAAAATGGAACACAATATTGATCAAGAGTGAAACTATGTGGTGATGGGGACCCTGATACAGACATGAGGAGCTCCATGGCAGAACATTATTAAGAGGACACTTTCTGTCTGACAAGACCTACTTCAGGAATTGAACCAGAGGTTTGAGACTATTGTATGCTATCTGAAGCAGTGACGCTGCACTTCATTTTGAGGATTAAAGGATCCGTATTATAGAAATTTACACTACATCTATCTAATTTCGCCTGAGCATTTATCAGCCCTCCAGGCGGATGCATTTTCTGCCTGACCTAATCAGGTTTAAAGGAGGTGAGACTCTGCTCTCGGTCCATTAAGCTCATTAGGAAATGAGTGAGAAACGCTATGTGAGGAGGTAGTAATCTGAGCGGGTGTAATGTGTGATATCTCTGCTTCAAAACCTCCCACTCACCGCCTTGAGTCTGTCATCCGTGTTCACTGTAATAACAGAGGTACAAATCCCTGACATTACTGTAAGCGTGTACACTCGTCTGTCCATGTAGCATGATGGAGTTTCCGGACTGACGACAGCAACTCCACACCGCTTCTCGCTAATTAAAAATGGAAAGGCCGATTCAATTTAGATTTTCCCTTGCCATTGCTTTAGAAAAAGGGAGAAGGCAGTTTAATATAAAAACATGACGGAAAGGGTGTAAATTGTTGTTAATTAGAGATTCTCTGGTGGGCTTCTCATATCTGTGCTGAAATCATAAAAAGCCATCACTCAAAAGCCTCCAAGCTATGGCATGATCGCCCTGATCACAGATCAAGCCAACAGCTACATTCTCCTTTGGGCTTGTATTATTTTGGGGTTATTTTATTGGAATATCTCTTCAACTTGTTATTTTCAAATTGTTAGACACTTCCTAATATTGTTTTACACTTTAATCTGGGTTCAATGCTCATTTTTTGGCAAACACTGTATAATAAATTGTATTTGTCAGTTAGGCCACTGCTGATCAGGGGACTGCTAAAAGGAAATGTAATTTCTACAGTATTGTTCACATTTGTTTAATAGGTTGCACTGGTTATTTTGTTCCATTATCTAATTTCTCATTAGCGCTACTTAATACTTACTGCTACATTTACACATTCATTAAATAATAGCAATAATAATAATAATTTAAAAAGAGAAGAAGAACAAGATAGGCTTAGCCTGTGTGGTGTTGAAGACTCAAGAAGTACAGTGTTGTATTCTGTGAAATTTGAACACACAATATGATTAATCTTTATATACTTAGGAAACAATGGCGACATGCACTTTTAAGTAGTAATGGCTGTGTCGCATGGATATAAGTGAAGTAGCAAATCATGACAACAGCCATTCACAACAACGGCACATTCACAATAACGACAACTGATTCTCCAGTTCGGGTGTACACACTGAACTGTGAATAAACAGGTGAACAGCTCTTTGTGCTGCAGTAGTGCTGCAGCTTCCATGTTCTGCAACCAACATCACCGCAGGCCAAGCAAACAGCCAATTCCAAAAAGCCATGTTGAGAAGTAAGAAATATGAAGATTTAGGACATGGGATGGTAATTCATGAGCTATATTAAAAAGCCATCAGTAATCCTAGTACTTCCAGAGCGAACAGCTATCATAAACTCATTCCAGTCATGATAGGCATTTGTTTTGTGGTAACAGAAGGCAATTAATGATGAAACAAAACACTGCCCTTTATTCCTTCCTCCTATACATAAGGAATAAATAGTTTTTTCTATTAATACCACAAGTATTTGTTTAGATAACATCAACCATTTGAAAGAAATCAAGACGTAAAAAAAAAGGAGAGAGCAAAGCTTAGACAACATAATAGAAGCTGCGGTGAAACAAACTCAACTGCAATTACATTTGCTTTCAACAAACATCCCTGTGAGTAATCTAATTATGATTCAAGGTCATATACATTACAATGTATAAACATAAGACATATTTACCAACTTTGAACTCGTGTTGCAGTCACTGCCGTAATTGATTGTAATGCTATTCTCTGCATATTTCATTATGAGAGCCACGGTCTGTCATCCACACAGGTGCGAACATGATAAGCGAACCTCACAGAGATGCTGCGGGTCCAATTCATATGCTAAATAGGGAAATGATGGTAAAGCAAAGATAATTAGAGAAGGAATGAAGGAAGGAGCAGGGGAGAGGAAGTGAAAATTAGAAAAGTGGACGCAATGAAGCAGAAAGATTGAGGCACTTTGGAACGAGCCAAGTAGTGCAAGCACACACACACACACACACACACACACACACACTACCCCCCCACACACAAACACGATGCAGAGTAAAAGCAACTCCAGTGTTGAGTCAGAGACAGATTCTCCTAAGCAGAGGAAATACCAGCACCTTCAGTAAAATTATTAATATTATTATCCATCTGATTTCAAGTCAAAAATAACACACGATCAGGCTACCGACTTTATATTGACCTGAACTAGTGTTTTATACCACAAGGCCTTGCAGCCAGGCGCTCGCACGTTAGCATGCGGCCCGCAACACCTGATGGAAATGCCAGTCTTGATCTGGCAATCTGGCGAAAATGAATTAAGAAAAACCTCAGTCGTCTGTTGAAGGTCTGATAAGGTGGCCGTCCCTCTCCAGACAGGCCCCTTGCCTGTTGGCGTTCTCGAGCTGCATGGCAGCATCAGCACAGATAACAATATCCTCTCATGTTGCTTTACACATCAGGTGAGTCTGTCTGCTTATCAGATGAACGTTCTATCCTGCCGGGTGAAAGCGTTTTTTTTCCCCCCTTGCTTTCTCTGGTAGATTAATTAAACATGTTAGTCTTTCCTGAGAGACAGAGAGACTGAAAAACTATTCTGTATTAAGCAAAAAGTTGATTCAACCCGGAGCGGAGGTTCTGCTTAATTATGTGGAGAATCAAAGTGCATAAAGCTTGTCTCAGTTAAATTTCCACCTAACAAGTGGCTTCTCAGTCGTCTTTTATCACATACCCACAGATCTCTGACAGATGCCGTAGGAACATTACACAACCACAAAGTCACCGGCTTTGCTTACGTGAGGTAGAACTTTTAAAAATAAATAAAATCTTCTTTCATCCAGCCCAAAATGCTTTGGTGACCATTAAGTATAATTTTTTTTTTTTTTTCTCCTCTGGTAGCTGCAGCTGATACTTTGAAATGAAATTCAAGAAGTGCATCGTTAGCAGTCAGAGCAGCCGCCTCTCTGTGGATTAACAGACAAAGAACATTTCACTTCACAGTTTCGAGAACGTAATCTACTCAGATTCGGCCTCCCCATTGGGTGTTTGGATTCTATTAGTGTCAACTCTGGTTGTACTATCTCCTCTTTAACTCTCTATACAGTATGCACCCAGTGTCCCCATTCTTGTAAAAACAGTATCAAAGGAATTCAATCCTTGTGGGCCTATTCCATCCCTGAGGATTCACATACATGCAATAACTGCTTAACTTTTAATTATCCTTAACCACAATGTATGTTAAAGTTGCTGCTAGCCATACTGTAAATAGCTTATGAGGAGATACAAGAAAACAGCGTTTGTATTCCATCTTCTGCATCTAAACTACTTCAGGACCTAAATTGTTGATTTTTGCCAGCACTCCAAATCCACTTCAGGAATAGACTGTAAATGAAGATGATGAATTTGTCTCTTCTTCCTTCCACTATCCAGAAATAAAGTTAGAACAAATTATGATGCCTTCCTGCCCATGTGAAGCCAGAGACTGCGCATTAGCAACAGGGAGAAGGGCTCAATCCCAATGAAAATATATGATGCCCCTCCCACTAAAGAAACTGTAAAGCCAGTGTCAGACTAAATAATGAAATTGAAATATAATTTTAGTGTCGGACTAAGTCTTCCGCAGCTCATAATTAGCCTCTCTTGTTTGTTGGAAAGTGTCGTTTCTGCCGCCTCTCTCTCCACCAAGGAGCCACTTTGATGGTCTAATAATTACCTCCATTGTCAGTGCAAAGGCTGCTGGGAAAGTGGTGCACCCTGCCATAATATAAATTCCCAAGGACTGCCGTGCTTTGGTAAGTGCACATTTTCTCTGGGAATTGGTCTGTAACTTGATGTTTTTTACACAGCAAGGTTTTGAGCTGGACAATCTAAGTTGTCCGAGCAGCCAAGTAGCCCTGTGTTTTGTTCAGACGTGTCAAGAACTTGGTGTATAATTAGCTTTTCCCCCCAGTTAAAAGGATTTGATTCACCTGTGCTCTTCCACTTTATGGGCAGTAAGAGAAAGAACACTGATAGAAGTTTATTTAAAAAAAAATAATATCCTTCTCCGTTAACCTTCTATTCAATACTGGATCCGAGAAACACTAGTGTACGACTGGATTTTGCATGTTTTTAATATTGTTTGGCTAAATTCTCCCCAGTGATTAGTGATTTGTGAGAATTGAAAAAAGAATTCCTTGTAGGGTTCTGTCCCAGCTGACACCTTCGTTCTAATTTCTTTCAAAGATCTTGAAGCTCACTCCCCCCCTTCCTACTGCTGCTGCTGCTTTTCTCCATTACTTTTTGAGTTTCATTCTCCAGCACACCAAGGCTCTCCATTTTTATTATAACTTAAACTTTCTTACTTGTGGGATTGCTAGCCCACTCAATACACTCCAAACTTTTCTGTTTCATAGCAGTACAGTAGATGGAACTGCTCATTTTACCTTGTTTAATTCTGAACTCTTTCTGAAAGCCTGAATTCTCCTATTTTCTGTTTTATATGGAATGGCTATACACTGATGGACTTCATATATATATATTCCACTTAGGATGCCTCGCAACAAAATTCTACTGGGGTTAAAATAAACAGCATTTTCTAAGAAACAAGATTGAGGCTCAACAACCAACCTTGGCTCTGTAAAGTTAAATCTTAATGCAATGCTGCCTGCAAGAGTGTGAACACGCAGATTATTGTTCTTCACTGTCTTAGTTTAACAGTAGAACATATTCAATTTAACCACTTTCACACTACACAACTTTCTTTTTCTTTTAACAGTTGTAAAGAAAAGTAAGTGGCTCAGTTTTTTTTTTGTTAAGGGTAAAATTTATATTCTAGTCAGATCTTTTTAAGACGTCATCATTGTCACCACTTATACTGACAACAACAACCTTATCAAACTGCAAAATACTACACTATATGATGGTCATCTAAAATTCAAGCTTAATTTATGGTTACAATTTTTTGAATCTGACTAAAAACTCCAACAAATACTACACTGTGTTAATGTGCACTGTGCAGCAGACAGAGCTTACACTGTTTACTTTATCTTCCGGGACAATAGTAAGATAAGGGCAGAAATATTAAAGCAGAACTGTCCATCTGTCGTACTGTTTCATGTTAATGCTTTTTGCTGATCTTTGCTTTGCACAAACCCACCCTCTCTCTCTCTCTCTCTCTCTCTCTCTCTCTCTTTCAGTGCCTCCTCTCTATCTCTCTCCATCTCTGCTGTCTGCCTTGTGAGTGTCGCAGTCAGTGGATCGCTGTGAAATGCCAGCTGTCAGAGTGACAGACGCAGTGTCACCTCAGTGCAGCCACGTCAGTGAGGCAACAAGCCGTCAACATGTGCACTGGGTGATAGAGAGAAAGAGAACAAGAGCGAGTGGGGCAGAGTGGATGCGTGTTTGGAACTCTTTACTTGAGAGGACTAATTAGTGTTTGCGGTGTCATGTTTTTTTTTTGGATCAGGGTTAAGATGAAATTAAATCAAGAGATTAAACATGGAGCGACTGAAGGACAGAGTATGTATAGTGTAAATGCATATCACTGTGTGTCAAGGGGAGAGCAGCAGCCTGAGGTGAATAGGGCAAAGGTTGTGATGACAGAGGAGGGAGAATCAGAATCAGAATCAGAATTCTTTTTATTGCCTTGTATATTTTCACATACAGGAAATTGCCTTGGTGTGGTTGGTGCACTTTACAAACAAAGATTGGTGGTAGTGCCAATAATGTAGTGTTATAAATTATGTGCGAGGGTGGGGGGGGGGGGGGTCAGCAGAGTCAGTGTGATGGGGGGGGCTTGTTTGTGAGCCCCACTGCCATGGGGAAAAAACTGTTCAGGTGACGCGAGGTTTTAGTCCTGACGGCCCGGAACCTTTTCCCAGATGGAAGTCTCTGGAACAGGTGGTGACCGGGATGGGAAGGATCAGCGATGATCTTGCCTGCTCTCTTTCTGGTCCTGGAGTGGAACAGGTCTAGGAGAGCCGGCAGGTCACAGCCGATGACCTTCTCAGCTGACCGAATGATCCGCTGCAGTCTGCCCTTGTCCTTGGCAGTGGAGGCAGCGAACCAAACGGTGATGGATGAGGTGAGGATGGACTCAATGATGGCTGTGTAGAACTCAACCATCACTTTCCGCGGCATGCTGAATTTCCTCAGTTGCCGCAGGAAGAACATCCTCTGCTGGGCCTTCTTGGTGATGGAGGTGATGTTCTCCGTCCACCTCAGGTCCTGTGCTATGATCGTCCCCAGGAATCTGAATGACTCCACTGTTTTAACTGGGGAGTCGCACATGGTGAGGGGGGCGGTTTGGGCTGGGCTCCTCCTGAAGTCTGCAGGGAGGGAGGTGATGGTGAAATGCCTGGTTATAGGGCAGGAGGAGGAAGAGTGATGAAGAGGAAAAAGGTGATAAAGAGAGGAGGGAGTGTTACACAGATACTCTGGGGAAGAAAAGTTTAAGTGATCAAATCAGACTAAAAGATCAGACAAAAAGAATAAGGGCTGAATAAAAAAAGAGAAGAAAAAAAGGCAATGTACTGTGGAAAAGCTATAACCGTGGGAAGAGTAAAGGGATCAAAGTGCCCAAATGAGAACGGGCGATGGGACGACGGTGGCCACATATTAATCAAGTGTCTAAAATAGATGGAAAGAATTTAGATTTTCGAAAATCTACATATTTGATCAAGCTTTTAACAAATACATATAGCATATAGAAATTATGATTCTTCAGATTATGATTCTAAAAGAATTCTGAATAAACCATCTCTAATCAATCACCTTCACATCCAATAATTGTCAGAGAATTGTCCGACATCATTCAATAAATATGTATTATCATATGTACACACAAACACACACATACTTTTATAATATTAACTTGTTCATACGATATCTATAATAGACTAGGAGGAATTCACTAAAACCGATTTATACAGCAGTCACTTGGCTTGAAAATATTTGATGTACTCGTAGAACAGGGAGCCAACTTATCGAGCAGCTTTTTCAAAATAAAATTCCTCCTGAGTCCATGTTAAGTGTTAACCTAATATTTTTTCGTATGACATTATGCCCCATATGGGAAATCATTCCTGAGGCAACATGATGTGAATAGAGTCAAATCAATTTTGTCCAGGAGATTAAGTTGCATAAATAATGACTGTGGGCTCCAAGTAAGAATGGCTGATCCCACAGTGAAAAATCGGGCCATGATTTCAATAATGTTAAAGAATATAAAAAATAAGCAGAGCGGCCTTTTGAATAACTTCTAAAAATTACAAGCTTTACACTGGGGTGATTGTCAACTTGAGATAGAAATCTGTAGTAACAGTTTTTCTGTAAATTCTCCAGTGGCATTTGGGTTATTCATGAACGCCAATCACTCCTGGGGTCCCTGACCCGGCCCTCCATGAATACTAATGACCATAAAATGGTAGGGCTGAAATTCACTTCCTTAGCAACCAAACAGAAGGCTGGAGTAGATATCAAAATAAGACGACTGGCAAGTCAACAGAATGCTCCGACACCTCTCTGGGAGACGACAGACGACAACACTTTCCCCCCGGGGTCTAGGAGAAAAAAAACAAATAGCATTTATTCGACCTACAGGGGAGAAATGCGAGGTGCGGCTACATGCACGATCTCAAGGAGGGAGCGGGCGAGGAGAAAGGAGAAAGAAAGGGAGTTAGAGAGAGTGAGATATACTGATGATGGGGCTTTTTTAGCCCCAAGAAAAGCAGTGAGTCATCCAATCGTGCGTCCTGACTCACTGCGGCTTGGATACATCCACTGCCCGGGGACATCTTTGGTCACCGTGGTTACAGGGCACTTGAGTTATAACATACTGCCGAAGTAAGTAGGGTGGAAACTCATACATCTATATTTACACGTGTGCTACAATATGTATTTTCAAAACAGTAGGAATCTAAGGCTCGCTGAGGGGTATCTAGGTTGCCAAAAAGCAGTAGGCAGTGTTAATAATTGCTCTGAATCTGGCTGTTATTTCAGTCCCCAGCCAGCGGGGAGATGCGCTGTCAGTGTTGACAGACAGACCCTGAATGACAGCGCTGCTTTCCTCTCTCTCATTCTTTCTCCCCCGCCGCCATTGGCCAGCATCTCTATCTGTCTCCGTGTGTTCCGAGGCCTTATAATGAAATTCATTACTGTTACAGATAGGAGAGCAGCACCCGTTGAGAGATCTGTGTAGAAAATCAATCGCGAGCTGGTTCAGTGTGGGGAAAGTTCTCTGAGGTTTCTGAGATGTAGTTGCGGTTCGTGTCTGTGGCCTCTCCAGCTTTGGTATTTGCTCTCATCAGTGGCAGGATTTCTGGCATTGGCAATATGATACTTTCTTTGACCTTGAGGGGGGGGGGGGGGGGGGGGGCTCTGGTCTGCGCCTGCTACAAATAAATATAGATAGCGTTGAGCGAACTATTTGATTTAGGAGAATAAAGTACAGTATCGAGTTTGAGTGCTGCCATCTACATTTATACCTAAAAAGACGGAAAAGCAAAGCAAGGTCAATGTCTGGCACCTTGAAACAAACTAGAGATGGAGACGGATATTAAAAGTTAAAGGTTTACTCATTGAATCATTTTTATTGAGCCAATGGGAACTGAGAGTGAGAGAGAAATGCACTGCTGGGCGTGAGGTGTGACTCAGTCCCTCTTAAAATGTTATGTAAACAGTAATATTACCTTTGTGTTTCTCCATGTATATTTTCTCCCTGAATATTAGTCGTGCATGATTCATCTGGTTGCTGGCTGGTTCATTTCAAGGCTGATAAGGAGAAAATGATTATGTACCAGCCTCTGAGAACAACAGGAGCCTTATTCTAGCCTCTACTTACTGTAGCTGGCTGCTCACCTTAAGCTTTATATTACTCTCTGCATTATTACCTCAGGACCTTGTTTATACAGGACTTAATATGTTTTGTATTATCATTTCTTGGCTTGGACTAACAGTAAACAGCTTTCATACATTATGTGGTGACTCAAAAA
Source organism: Platichthys flesus (assembly GCF_949316205.1). Classification (NCBI taxonomy): domain Eukaryota; kingdom Metazoa; phylum Chordata; class Actinopteri; order Pleuronectiformes; family Pleuronectidae; genus Platichthys; species Platichthys flesus. The sequence continues at coordinate 4,007,757 of NC_084968.1, forward strand.
ACTGTGGAAATATATGAGAAAAATGTCCTCCTTATAATCAGTAGGCATAATGCGCAGCAGCAAGAAGTTACTTTATAATGTTAAAATCATTGAAATGAACTGCAGAGAGTAAAATCCACTGCATTTGTTTGTACCCTAGAGATAATGTCTGGTGTAAAGCTTGAAAAGAAGATTAACTTGGTAGTTAAAGCAATACTTGTTAGTTTTTACACCTTAAAATAAGAACTTCAAAACATTTTGATGTAACATATACTTATAATAGAGAAAATGGCATTGGCCTGTCATTACCACAGCATTACCTGGACATTTGGAACTGCACTTTGCTACTCTAGTGTATCATGCTATAACTGTACAACCTGCTTTACAGCATATGTCACCTCTAACAGCCAGAGCTAGCAGTTAGCCAAACAAGTCCATTGGATTGGATACACATCATTCTTGGATATTGATAACTCGGACGGCCACTTGCTTGCTCTGTTAGCTTTTTAGCTTTTCAATAATTGCTCTACTATGACTTAAGTGCAGAGAATGTGGAACATTTACTGCCTGACGCCAAAAACCTTGAAAGTCCACATGGTTCTTTGGCAACTCATTCCTACAACAGTAATTTACGCATCCCACCTGTAGGCCGAGATAGATTATAACCAAGAGTGATCTGGCATTATGTTGCTCTGATTATGTGTTGGGTCTTTGTAAATGTTTTTAGAGTTACATTTACAAAGAGTCCTGCTCCTCATTGTCAAATCTTGTCTGAATCCGTGATGTATTCCTCAAACAGGTAAGGTAAGGACAGAGACAAATAAGAGCAAATAGGCTAATGATATTTACTTGCAGCTTGGTATTTGCAGCAAGCAAACTGTCTGAATGGAACACACACAGTAAATAGTGGACAAGATGGTCACAAGCGTCTGTGTGATGGAAATTTGTAAATCTGGCCAAGTCCACAAGGGATCGATGAGGTGACAATTTATGACTGCAGTTGTGTGAACACCTGTTAGTTGCGTTTTCAGGGGGGGAGTTTCCCTGCTCACTGGACATTTAACTGTGCTTTGAACTGTGTACCATGCTGCACAGGGATAGGGTGCAAGAGCTTTTTTTAAACTAGTGATTGAAAACGTTTCCACCACAGAGGGGCCTCAATCAGAGTCTATCTATGAAACAGTTCTTTTATGCCAGTCAATTGGTCAGAGTGTGAGTCCGTATCTGTTGGGGCCTCAAGTGTCGCATCTATGTGGGCGTGGACTGTGAAGGGGGTGCCAACGTGAAACTATAAGCCGAAGCAATTTAAACATTAAATGTATTTTAAAAAAAAGCTAGATATCGGCTTTATATTGGCTTAAAGACTTGAGATGTTTAGGAGGCTCAAAACATGTTTTGTGAGATGTGTGTGAATATTCTCTCAGGGCATTCTTCAAGGTAAAAAAGTAAAAAGGGTTTTGTGAGGTCACCTTTGACCTCCAAATTTGAATCTGTTCATCCTTGAGTTCAAATAACTTCTTGAGCCAAATGGAATGAAATTCACAAGAACATGACATTGACCTTTGACCAACAAAATCAAATCAGTAAATCGATAAGTCCAACCGAATGCTTTTCAACATCTTTCCTCAAGGCCTTCTTGAAATAACCTTTTCATAAGAATAGGACAGATGGACAAGCTGAAAACATAATGCTTTTTTTCGGTGTCCTTTGGGATATTGCATTGAAAACTGTTCCTTTATAGAAACCATATTTTGCAGTACAGACAGAAGAGGCAATGGTAAGCAATGATAAAAAGAATGTAATTGCCACAGTAAATCAAGACTTTCTGCCTCTTAAGAATGTTAAACACTCGTAACACAAGCATGTAAGATCATAACAGCACAGCAGTGTGACCGCTTTTATTAAGAGTCTATTTCTTGAATGGGATCGGCAGGAAAAAAGTCCTTGATATTCTAGTCTGGCTGAGACAAAGAGAAGTCATTCTTAGTTCATTTTCCTCCGAGCTCCACGTCTCCATCTGAAGAGCTCGTCTGAATGCAGTGACCCTGCTTTTCAATAGCTGTGGCTGCAAATATGTGATTCCGATTCAAGGCCTTATCTGCTCCCTCAGAATAAAATAGGGTCCATCACTCCGCCTGCTTAATTCTCACCCCGGCACCTTCAGGGGTCAGTCCTGAAACTTTGTTGCCACTTGTCAGCTCCTCCATCAAATCCCCGAAAGGCTGCGCTCTCAAACAACTAAAACTATATTTCTTTTATAAACCCCATTGTAAGTTTGTGGTGATAAGAGAGTACGGCAGGTCAGGACGCCTTTTGATAAGCTGAGGAGAATAGGAGAAAGACTTATAGTATTTTATTAGAGAAACACCAGTGAACTTTTGCCGGTGACTGTTTGAAACAGTTTTAGAAAAGTGCCAAAAATATAACAGTAGAAACAGAGGTCGGAAATGAAGCCTGAAGTGAGCTTTTTACATTTGGTATTGTGACTGTTATTATTTTTTCACCTAGCCCTGATGAAGTTTGTAACATGGCCTGGTGAAGGGTAATGACATGAATACAGAGAGCCCATGAAAAATCTTATCATCTACTTTGCTTTTTATTCATGATTGAGGATTAAAAGAAAACCTCTGTCTTCAGTTGAGTTGTTTGTTTACATGACGCTGCAGCTGCATTTACTGATCTCATGGATGTTGCCATCTCTTTACTATTCCTCCAGTACTTTTTATGACTCAACCTCTGCAGGTGGTAGTTAGCTGGTTTAAATAAATACAAAATGATTCCTTTGGCAAAATGTGTCAAAATATGGAAAAACCCAACAACTCAGAAACTGATATTCAAAGGTTTTGTACAGTTGAAAATATATTCGGAAAAACATCAAGGTTTGAAAAATACAACCACTCTCCAAACACAGCTTCGAGTTCATATCCGCACTTTGAGCAAAGATTCTAATGAAAATACTTTTCAAAGCAGCACATTTGGTTAAAAAAGTGGAAATCTTCACGATATACGGTTATTCTCAAACTTCTCATGGCTCTGGAATTCATTTTGATTTAAAATTGATTCTAACTAAATACAAACCGAAGGGGTTGCCTCTGTGTTAGATTCGTAAGTAAGACACTTTAAATCGTCAAGCCTCTATATCACTGAAAGTTAATGACGGTTTAAGAAATTCAGAAACTCAGAGAACTGGAACCGGACCAATTTACCTGAACATGTATCTGTGAAATCCCTGAGATAGGTCTATAGCTACAACTGCCCTTTGAAAACTGATCAGTCATAGCACACATTTGCATTCGCGCACTGAGGTCATCCCAGATTTGTGAGGAAAGGTCATCTGTGTTTTGTCGTCTAGTCCAGATTTACATCCTCTCTCATAATCTCCCACCTCGCCCTGGAATTCTCTGACGGTGGAAGCGTCGGAACACACGGAGGTGTCCGCGCTGAATATGCATGAATGTCACACATTGTGTTCCGGATGCATAGGTGTCAATGATTTCCTCCTGTCATTATCATAAACTGTGATTTATTGCAATAGTAGCACGGCTGCAGCGCTACATGATTGCCCAAAGCAGTGGCACATAATATTCTAACCTGCATAATCAGAATTTCCCTCCAGAAGCAATATTACTTGCGATGTTCTGACGCTTGGTGTTGTTTCAATTGCACACTCCATCTGAAGTCTGGAGGGGGAGAAACGCCTGTCACTTTTCATATCGCGTCTTGATTTATTTTGAGCAGTTATTAAAGTTCACCTCAGTCGGAGAATTTCCATAATGATCTCTCTTACATTGGTATATATGAGACACAGGGACTTGCCTGGGCCCACCAGCAGTCTCTTATTAAATTTATTGAGCTGTGAATTTACTCAAAGGCATATATGATTAATGAAGGTAAGGATCCAATACCATATCGGTGCCTGTGTCACAACTTCACAACACACAGCAAAACTCTAATGGGGGAGGAATGCACGCACGGGTTTCTCTCATCTAACATGGAGCATTTCAAGGTACGGTGACGCTTTTGTCCATCATGCTGAAGTGTTACAAGATGAGTCTATAGCAGAATGCGATTACTGCATTGATAATTGTGCTTCGTGTTTGGAGGTGGTAAGTCCATCGACCTCTGACACCCCAACATCTGGCTCTTTGGCTGCTATTGAGGAGGAAGTGTTGTGCATTTTGCCACAACAATAACTGTCTGCTTCAAGTGTGCGTTCAAAGCTGACACACTTGAGAGGCAATGATAAACAACTTCAGAATGCAGACAACATACAGGGGGGCCCAACGCAGTGAATAATTTCCCTGTATTTCCGAGGCGGAATCAAGTCTGTGGTGGCGGGGAGATTGCCATTGCGTACACGCTCCTATAAAGTGCTGAAAACTGGCTGTTTTTTCTTCTTGTCTGCCAGTCATCTCTCAGCAAGAGTGCAATCCCATGTGGAGGGGAGAAACAAATTAAGCAATATAGAAACGTTCAGAAATACATACAGTATCTGCCAATGGCGGGCTCACGCTTCAAATCTGTCAGCGCACCCTGGGAGGCTGGCGAAGGCTCTCGCTGGGACATAAACAGATGAAAACATCTCAACTGCCAAGCGCTCCTGTAAAAATTCCCAAAACACTCTTCAAGACAGAGCTGTAGTGTTTGAACTCCGTGAACTTTTCACAATTTGCTCATTACCCTGGGCTACAGGAAAAACATCCCTTTGCTGTCTGTGTTTAGTCTCACGCTAAGTCCATTTCCAAGCGTGCGGGAATAATAAGCCACACGTGCCGCCTTGTAAACAAAACAGACAGTGTCACATTACAACTAAAGCATTTAGTGAAACATTACAATACATCACAAAAGGACCGAAATACAAAATACCTCTACTTGATTCCACAAAGGAGTTTTTATCTGCACTTGTTTGTTTGTCTGCTAGTGAATGACGGATTACACACAAACTACTCGACATGTTACCATGAGACTCCAGTACTTTATCTATTTCTCACAGAATAATTCTCGGATCATGATGAAATAAAAGGCCCTTTCAGATTTGTAACAACAACTGTTAGCTAGTCCAAGTCAAGTCCTTCCTTACCATTATGCCTTTCAGTCCTTTCACATCATTAATGTCAGACTGGGATCCTCTGTTAATGCTGAGTGGCTATTTATGAATGTGACTATGACTCAGGGGAGGACACTAGAATTCTTCCAGGAAGGATTTCAGTCCTGTTCATGCTCTTGTCTGCCATGGATGCATTGGTTGTTGCTTTGCTTCCCCTGTGATGCTAAGCATACTGACACCTTCCCCTGCATTATGCAAAAGCCTTGCACATGGGAGTTTTCAAAGCACTGCAATCCCATCTTCCAATGAACGGATGAGTTTTGATCTTCCCTGATATCAAAAGTGGTGAATGACGGATGCGGCAGCCATATTTGTGGAAACATTTGCCACCCACTGCAGACTGCACAGACATTAACACTCTTTAGTGACCTCCTCAAAAGTTTATGAAACAATCAATGCAGACTAAATATAATTCCCCTGGCTCTCCCACACTCTCACCTTGAGGCCGTTTCCTCGCCTGCTGTGATAACAAACCTTGAGTGCCCCCTCGTGAACCAAACAGAACATTGTTGCATTACAATATACGAAGCTGTTAAGATTACACAACTACACAAAAGACCATAACCATTACAGTGCTCACATCGCCCTGCCCTCGCCCTCGATGCACACTGCAAGTCGTTGCAGCCGATGCTTTGTCAATCCTCCGCTCAATAAAGCCAGAGCCCCCTGTGGCCTCCCACTCTGTCACCTTTTAATTACAAACCATTAATATTTAAACAGAATCGAGGGAAAAAGTTCAAGTCAAGGTTCACGGAAACACAAACTTTACAATGTACTCCCTTTATGTCCGACTTTCTCTGGACTGGTCACAACACCACTTCTCTGACAGACCTCTTTCTTCTCACAATGTCTGCTACTCTATTTCGTCACTCCGCCCTACTCTCCCCTTTATTCTTATCCCCGTCACTCTCATTTATCCTACCGGCCCAATTTCTCATCTTTTCTGCCTCTGACTATCAGCTACGGGGTTCATAAAGGAACGACACACAGACAGATCTGCACAGATGAGTGCATGGGGAGAGAGTCGGAGCACTCACCTGCATCCATCAACGTAACTGTGAACAGTTGTTGAGCCCCTGCCAGCATCCTGACATCACAGTGGGAGTTACAAATGGATGTGACACTCCTGTTCCTTTTCTCACAGCCCTCTCACTCGGCTTGCGTCCCTCCCTGGCTGCGGCGTTCCCTGAAATAGGGTGGGTATCTCTCACAGCTGCCTATTTTCAGTCTTTCACCTACAGCATTTTAGAGATGTGAGCGTTAACCGCCGTCTGCGAGAGCGTCTGAATTTCACCGGTGGCAAAAGAGTGCGACGTCACGTCTCTCCCCGGCTTCCACAGTGTGAAGAAATGACAGTGAAGCATGTGAATGTTTGGATTCAGCCAGTCTGACTGTGGGGGATAATGGGGTGACCTTCAGGCATAATAAGGCTTGGTTCTCATAAGAGCAAATTAATGTGCAACCAAAGAGCTTGAGAGCTCTGTGTGGGAAGAGGTGGGGCAGCAGAACCCAAAAAAGGTCATGATTACCGTCATTAAGGAAAAACCCTAGTGTTGCATTGTCAGACATATTTCTGAAGTGAAATGAACAGACTATTGTTGGTGCTGTGAGTCAACTGTATTATTTTGATGCTATTTTCATGTAAAAAAAATGGTGAATTGTTTGGTTGGCCACAGAAATAATAATTGGGTTCACAGAAATCGAAAAGGCGGTGCAGTTATATTTCTGTATAATAATCCTGGAATTAAAAGGGAATCATGGCTGAGACCAAAAGGATGCTTGTGACTGTGATAGGTCCTTCATTGCTCATCAGCGTTGTGTCCACCCTCTCAGGTTCTTGGCTCCTGAATGCACCACGGGAAACGTTTTTAAACTCTTTAAAAATATGTCTACTATATACTTAGTCCGGTAGCAGAGATGTCTCACACAAGCAAAAACATGAACGCACACACAAAAGAAACACAAGCACAACAGAAGTCATCGAGTTACATTCTGCAGTCAATACCCATATAATGGATGTGTGGGTCAAATGAACTGTCGCTTGTGAAATCCTGGACAAGCCATTCCACACTTATTATTTGATGCTTGTCTATTTGAGGTGTCACAGTACAGGTGTGTGTAGCGCCTCTACCATCCTCACTACACCTCAAATAGACAACCATCACTTAGCAATAATTCAACAAGATCCTTTGTCGACCTCATCCATTGTGACTGTGTTTCTGTTTTGTGGTGTTTTTGAGTGTTGGCTTTTTATTCTATTAAACACTGGCAGCATTTTGGTTAAAATAAAGAAATACAATTTATTTGTAGCTTAATGATGATGCCTTTTGCTTCTGTATGATAATTTCTAAAGGGCAATAAATGCAAAAACATATATTATGATAATAATAATATAGTAATGATATCTAATTTCTAATGCACTGACCTTGCATTACTTTAAGTATAAGCTCACCACAATCGTATACAACTACGGGCTCCCAAGAGCGGACATTGGTAATTGGAAAAAAATACACTGTGGTCTTCTTACAGTTTAATGTCAATATCTTGAGAGCCGCCGTAAGAAGCCAGATGTTTGCTGCAGTTTGGCACTTATAATATGAAGTTGAAAAGCTTTTCACGGCTGCTTGTTTAATGCTTTGCTTGCTGATACACAAACACCACCCCTAGTCACAGATGTTTTCGGATGTAGATTACCAGCTCCCTCCTGAATTAAAAGTCATTCTGAAAACACTGCAAGAACCTTTTAGATGATGTGCTACATCCTAATTTGTGCTTCTACTTTCCCCCAGAGTTCTGTCTTTCTTGATGGATACTGGACGAGGGGACCGGGATGCCCAGACAGTTGCCGTCTAGTCAGCTGTTCACAGGGCAGCCAGTTGCGCATGTGGGGAAACCGGCTACCACCCGAAGCCCTTTAAATGCTGACAGGCACCATGGAGCATAAGTACATACAACAAACCGTTTGCATCCAACAACATATCCTACTGTACTTGGGAAGATCTTAAAATACCCTAATCCTAAACTCAACCAATTTCCCTAATCCCCAATCCGAAGTATTGGCCTCCATAATCATTACCCCCTTCACCAGAGCAACAGCCCTCCCTAAATGTCCTCATCTTGTTAGTTGTATACTCTTTCTCATGTGAAGTGAGTCGATTTTTATTCTCCAGATGGCAAATGCACTGTAGCACATGACAAGCAGTCACTGAGTGTTGGTATTGACCGAAGCTAACCTACAGGTTAGGAACAGCATGTTAGAAGCAATGCTCACAAACAGAAGCATGCAACCTGCTCTCTGCAGCTCACGGACACTGTCATAGAAAGCGGAAAGCTTTTTAGCGAGTCAGATAATACCATGTAGCTCCTCTGCTTTAATACTGCAATAACTACAAATGCAACAAAGGAAATAAAAAGAAGTTAGTACGTCTACAAAGACTCTTGTCCATGAGTGTTAAGATAAAAATGCAAGGAGCATCGAGAGCCTGTGCACGTGAGCCGTCACAGACACAGTGAATTTTAGGATTTCCTTTGTAAGTTATATCCAATTGTGAATCTCCACTTCTCACAGTTTCAGCTCAGTCACTGCAGTATGTACGAAGGCAAACTGGCACTCACGTATATGCACATACTTACCGGCATATACAAGAGGAGGCTCACAATCTAAAACCTTCCAGATCTGGAGCTCCTCTCAGGAGAGACAAACCAATTAAAAACGACAGTGGAGTCTTATCCGAGTTCTGTCTTTGTGTTGCTTCAAAAAAAAATCTCCCTTCCTCATTTTCTTCTCCTCAACCCTTCTCCCCTTCCCGTCATTTGTGGGAGCTGGTCTAGTTTTTAAGGCCAGTGTATGGCAGGGTGTGTGTTAGTGTGTGTGTGTGTGTGTGGGGGGGGGGGGGGGGCATCTTTTGTGCCTTTGTTGCTCAGGATATTTGAGTGTAATTGCTACACTTGGTGCTAATTAATGGCAGAACGGAGATAAGCTGGCAAGAGACTCAGAGCAGTATCTGTGTGGACTCGCTGATAAAGGGACACTTTCGAGAGGAGGCAAAAACCCACATGACAACCTATCAGAAGTGAACTAACTGAGAGGGAACAATCCTTTCATTATAATTAGGTGGGATATATTGGTTAAGAGTGCAGCCGGAAGAAAAAAGTTTTTGTTTACTCGCTGTTTTGTCTGGAAGCCCTTTAAGAGAATATCAGCCGATGGTGGATTCCAGCCTCTGTTTACTTTTGATTGTCGCAGCATGTGACGGAGAATAGTTCTTAATGAGACTCAGTGGTCGGTCAAAAAGAGGTCAACAAGTCAATATGAAGCTATAAACTGTTACTTCTTGCTTATTGGTCAATGTTATTTAGTCCTTATCGAAGCTTTGTCTTTTAGTTTGGAAGGATTTAAGATGTAAAATTCCTCTGATAGCAGGAAAGAAGTTCATACACACACACAAACACACACACACACTTTTGGGTATGACAGCCAAGTATGGTTCAGTACCATGTTTTTGTTCTGTATCAGCCTCAAGAAGTTCAGAGGAGTTAATCCGTCAATGACGACAGACCCTTAATATAGAGGCCAAGGAGGAGAGGGAATGTGTGCTGAGGGATTATGGGTAAGCAGATGAGCAAACACTAAACATTATAACAGTAAACACTGACAGACTGGCTAAAAAAAAAAGGACTACCAATACAAAAATCTAGGGATAAGGAGAGGAGCTGAGGCTGAATTTGGATAGGGCAGGGTGGGGGTTGGTGATGAAGTGGTTCCCCCTTGCTGTTTGCAAGTTTCTTTCACGACCACAATTTTTGATAACATAGCAATCTGGGAGGACTCATCCGCAGCTATTTTCAGTCATTACAAAGCAAATTATAGCTGAATGTCAAGGCAATTTCCACAAAATCACTGGTGTTGTGGAGATAGACATTGGTCCTTACGCCTGTCCTTTTTTTTTTCTGCTGATGGCAGTGCTTCTCACTCCGCAGTTGAAACCTAAAGTATAGCTCCATTCTCTCGGCTGGGGCCTATTATTCATTGCCTCGGCCCTGCAGAGATTCAATTCCACAATCAGTCTGTTGAACTTGGCATCAACAAAGAGCGGCCCGCTCCCAGTGGACAGCTGCTTTCTCCTTCCTATCTTCTGTCTTTCACTCACATGTCTTCCTCTCAACAGGCCTCGCTCCCCCTCTCCATGATTGGAAGTGATAATGGAAACGAGCTGCAGAGCACTGATTATTTTGGTCACATTTCATCTCCACAGGGGTTTCATTTTAGTGGCTCGCTTTGTTATCCAGGAAAGGACGGTCCCACGTGTGACATGACAACCTACGTGTAATTTGGTCATAGATTGGCACAAAACAGACAAATCAGATGCAGATTCTTGGGTTTGCACTAATGAGGGAGATAGAAATGCAAAATAATTTCCCCTCCCTGCTTATTATGTATTTACCTGTAGATATTGCACAGGTGATGCCGTGGACGGGGAAACAATTTGAGTCCTGGCCAATTATGAGGCGGCGCAACACTGATGCTTTGACAGGTAAGAGGCGAGGGAGCACCAATGATGGGCCGCTAAATTGCCCCTGAGACAGAGGAGGGAAGACCTGACCCTGTAGCTCACTGACAGGGTTAGGAAACAAATATCTTCGCCACAGCACAGGGGAGGGCAGCTGGGCAGCTTCAGGATTCTGACAGACAGACGGAAAAAGAGGCTAGTGTCTGTCGCGGTACGGCTACATGAGAAAAACAAAGGGGGCTGCAAAGTGTTTCCACACCTGTGAACCGGCCTATTAGCATGTGTGATCACTGTGTTGGTACACAGGCTTAAAATATAAAACACTGAATCCAAACACTGAGACCGACAAGAACCTGCATCTCGCCATCTGTCTTTCCTCTACCTGCAACGCCCCCTCCCCGCCTCTCGCTTCACGTCTGCTCCCCCTGCAGCGTTTGTGTTTACTCGTTCTGCGGCAACAGTTTCTCTTTCCTTCCTCTCTCCTCTTTCCACTTCCATTCTTTCCGAGCCACTGGCTGGGGCCTTTAATCGTTAGTGGCACCTGTCCCCAAGAGCCGTAATGTCCCCTATCCATCAGTGGGGGATGACAGGCTGCGTGCCCCCCCCCCCCGCCGCCGCCACCCCCTCCGACTGAGGCAGGTGGGGAGGGTTCACACTCTACCAGACCAGAGCACTTGGAGGGTATGTGTGTTGTAGAAGCTGATGTTCACGGCCACTGGATGTGGACTCTCAATCATTGAGGCCTGATGTGCATGTCTCACCCCTCCTAGCTCAACTGCAACAGCGCTTCATACACATCCCCAGGGGGTGAGGATGTGGGATGGAGAAGAAAGGAGGATCGAGGACAACCAAGATTTTCCTCTTAAGGGATGATTCATCTCTAAATTCTGTGGTGTCCCCTTATGTGGTGACTGATGCTGGCCGTCTACAGGAAGTCATCCAGGTAGCTAAGCACTGGAAATTATGGAACTCAATTAATCAATAAGCGGATTTCAGATCTCAAACAATATAAAAAGCTGTATGCTTTTCAAAATGTCATCTAGACCTGATTGATTTAGTTTCTATCTTGAGCATTGAAAAGATTCAAATCAATTTCTCATTATGAGATATTTAGATTCAGTGTGTGTAAATATGATTGTATGATGTGATTATCATGATTGTCCCAGATTGAAATGCAGATTGAGGCTTTCCAACCCTGTAAGGAAGGAATTCTGGGGCCAGCGTGCAAATTAAAATAATGGTTTATTACAACTTGCGTCACATTTCCTTTTTCCCATCATCAATCAATCAGTCGTTAATGGAGCATTGCATTAGTTTAGGCAGAGCACTGATGTAGCACTCGAGAGCGGAGCAGCCAGGCATTAGCTGCTTAGCTACCACCTGACCAGTAATCGTGTTTGTTTGAGAGATTTTAGCTGGAAGGTGTTTGTTATGAGGGGAGTGGGTAGCTCTCCCCACAGATTCCTAGTTGCTGCTCTGATAGTTCCATTAAATCTAACTATTTTTTGCTTTTAGGAGTAGTTGAGGAAGTGGGCACCAGTTTCCACTAGCAAGATCACTTTCTCCTAGTAACTTTCAGATTCCCAGTGCACTTTGAAAAGTCGTTCACTGATGTCAGGTATGTGCATTACACTTTTAAACTAGCACTTACTAGAGTGCATACCTCTGCCTAGGCCAAACAATCCATGCTCGCGGTTTAGCTCTTAGACTAGAAAAATATAAAGGACAAAGATTGTTGTCTGATAAATAAAATAAAACTCATGGTAGATGAGTTTTTATTGAATTGAGTCGATGAGTCGAGGTTGGATATCTCCACCAACAAAACAGTTTCAGTTTACATTATTTTTTCCCAACCTCATGAGGTCCCTGTGACCTTTGACCATTGAGATCTGACAAATTAATATTTGAGTCACAGAGGCAACTGGTCATAATTTAAGAAATTCACAAAAGTCCAACTTGAGATATCATGTTGAGACCAAAAACATGATCATGAGGATAGCGTGACCCTGACCTTTGACCACCCAGATGTAATCAGTACATTTGTGGGCAATGTTCACAAAATGGGACAACCCCTATAGTGAATCCCTCGAGCCACTGGCTGTTACTGTCATAGAGGCCTATAAATTATGGATCCACCTTTTAGCCAGATTAGTCCGGCAGACAAATGACAGGCAAACGGATGGGTAAAACATGACCTCCCCAGCAGTGTTCACATGGTGAAAGGAGTTCACACAGACTGGACATCAAGCAGCAGGTCTGTGATGTGCTGCTGAACACGTCATTATGTTGTTAATGCTGAATTTAATGAGATGATAAAAAATACCTTAGGACACGGTACAAATAGGAAACAAGCACGATGAATTTTTCCAAAGATATTTTCATCTGTAAATTATTTCACAAATTTTAATGCATGCCGAAAGTGTGCACTTAAGATTTCATGATGCAGGGAAAATGGTCCAAAATAGGAGGTAAACTAAATATTGGATAATAAAATATGGTCAGGAGCCATAAGTTAAAGTCTCCTGTGCCTCAATACAGAACAGAAATGACAAAGACTTTTAAAAGGGGGACATTTTAAACATGCTTAAAAAGTATTGATAACCTGGTTAATGTCACAATAATACAAGGATGTCATTATCCAACTAACCAGACATTACAGGAAACACTGTGTATGAAAATCTCAAAATTTACAGGTATTTAGTGAAGTTGAATTAAGTTCATTCAAAAGGATAAATCACTGCAAAAATCATTACCCACTCATCATAAAGTAATATAATGAAAATATCAATCCTTGGAGCAGCAGTGGATGTGATGCCTTGGGCACCAAAAGGTCCAGACATGGTCCCGGCCCTGGTGTGTCTTAACTTTAGTGAGTTCTGAAATACATGCAGTCAGGCGATCAGACTAGTTGTAAACAAGCAAAAAGTGTACAGATCATAAACTGGACATTAAGACGAATGACACTTCTTCCCACTATCTAGAAATGAAGCCAAAATAACCTGCATATAAACGCTGCTATCTTGTGCCGGTTACATATTTTGGAGCCACTGTCTCCAGCAGTGGTCACGAGGATGTACGAGCATAAATATACACAAAGACAGAGAGTTATGCAACTTTATCTATGCAATGCACAATATTCCCAATTAATATCAATTCATATTTAATACATCTGTTCGATGCACAATATTTTGTTTTTCAGTTCAACTATATGTTCTGCAGAGAAGCTGCTACTGCAGCACAATGTTTCTACATATATGCTTTGCCTTTGATATGGCCATAAATAAGACTATTTCCCTTGCGCCCAAATAACTACTAGTGCTATACAGTAAGAAGCCATTCCTTTTTTTCGCTCCTGCAAGAATTTCACAATAAAACCCCTTTTTCTAAACATATTAACTGATTCGGTCCACTGTATACTATACTATTCCATATATATTTCTTACTGCTCATAGTTCTTATATCTTACAACACCTGTTAATGCTGTACTATTCCATATATATTTCTTACTGCTTATAGTTCTTATATCATACAATACCTGTTAATACTGTACTATTCCATATATATTTCTTACTGTACATATCTATTTATTTACATTCCACTTTAAATACGCACAATACTCTGCACTTTACTGCCTTTTTTTACACTTCTGGTTAGATGCTAAACTGCATTTTGTTGTATAAGTACTTGTACCGTGCAATGGCAATAAAGTTGAATCTAATCTAAAAAATTGAATCTAATAAAAGCTGGTGTGCTTTTATTTTGGAACACACACAGAAAGTGGTGACCACTGGTATACAGAGTCGTGTTTAGAGGGAGCAACAGTAATCGAGGTCCTGCAATCCATGTGTTTGACCAATTGGGAGACAGTCTTATCTGTCAATCATGACATCATGCTCCATTGTGATATCATCAAATTACTAATTAATACCATGCTCACAGGAACAATTTGCCCTTGAACATTTTCATGGTTCTTTAACACGTTCTTTGACCTTTTTAGTTTGATCCAAGCCTCTAAAATTGAGGAGACAGGGTTTATGACCTATAATGCAGCCAGACACACAGAGTTTATTGATACGCTTAAGCTTCACTTTGGGCGAGTTGTCATGTCGTCAATCTTTAAATATAATCTATGGTCAGGACAATGTATAGACTTTGCTTTAGTTGGAGGTAAAATCTAAGTTTGTTGTCTGTCCTCTTCTGTGTCTCTGTGACGAAACCTTTACCAGTATAGTACTCAGACTTCACTTCACTCAGACTCAATGGTTTCACAGAATTAAATGTACAGCTCCATCAATTTAATGTGTCTGCATTAATGACACTCATATACCCACGGGTATATGAGTGTATGTAATCATGTCACCAGGTTCTATCCCATCTTACAAGGGAGATCATGAAGTGACAGATCACACGCTTTTAGCATTTCTAAAAATGACAAAGATGGGGGGGAAGACGATGCGATCAAAGCTGATCAGGAGGTGAAAAATTTAGATTTCGTTTCATCATAATTAAAAGGTGTCTGCAAAGCATATCTTCACTTTCATCTGCTCTCTCAGAAATCACATAAATAGATGATATGAAGCTCATTAACTGCTGTCTGCGGGGAAAGGTGTGCCAACACCCTCACCATTCGCTACAACACATGTCACTCAGTCGTAATTGGAAAATTCTGCACAAATGAAATCAAAAAAGATGATCAGACGACATGCCAGCATGAGATACATCTCTTTCTCACTCTCTCCTCTATCTCTATATTTGGATGCAGGAGATGAACAGGAATTATTTTGCAATAGGAAAAGCATTTGATAGAAACATGTTTGAAAAAAGATGAAGGTCTATGCTTCCTTGAATATACTCTTATATCGATTTGTATGTCCTTTTTTTCCCTTCTTGTTACCATTTTGCTGGACATTTTATCAAGTACATGTACTATAGCTCGGGCAGTAATCCAGGCTGCTGGCTGATCCAACAGAGATTGTGTGATGAAAAATACACAATCTCTTTAAAGTTGATCTTCTTTGTGAAAAAGGGGAGTCATATGGAAATACAACTGTAAATGCAGGATAGTGTTTGACTGTATTGGTCTATTGTACAAAAAACTCAAGTTTCCCAAGGTGATGGAAATGCGGGGAGACACTATATACCCTGTACAGCTAGTTCCAGTAGACAAAGTTACACTGAGAGTTTATAGGGATGTCGAACTCTAACACTTTTGGAATCATAAGGGTGCAATGTAAGCTGGGCAGCAGGGCGGACCTAGGACCTGCTTCCTGGTGTCATCGACCACGTTTCTGCTGCACTTTAACCACATTTGCAGCTGGGGTTTAAAGTGCAACTGGGAGAAGAATCCAAGTCTGAAGCCACAGTCCTGGAGGGCTCAAAATTGGTCAGGACGGAGTATCTGCCCCACAGGCAGAAAACTAGTTGAAGTATCTCATTCAAGAGTTAGAACTGGAGGGATTGGGAGACCAATAGCAGGATCCTGTGCAGTGTCAGCAGTAAAGTGGACTTTGTATCGAGCTGTTGTGACGAAGATGGAGCTGGCAGGGCTTTTGATTAACAGTTTAGCAGAAGCATGTGCTGCGCTGCTCTTCTAGAGAGTCGTGATCTCGCCTGTTTTTTGCATGTGCCGCGTGCGTTTCACAGCAAAATGTACAGTGAATTGATTTTTCACCACAGTTTCAAAGTCAATGTGAGCTTTATTGTCATTCAGACCATACAACAAGAAGAGCACAGCAGAACAGCCTTCACACACCGCACACTCACTCAATGAAATGCATTAACCATAATAGAAGAATAATGCTATTTTACATGCTACTTTAAGAGCCAGTAGATCAGGTGATTGAAATTAGTATAATTCAAAGTTATGTGTGTAATATTAAGTGTATATATTAAGTGTGTGGGCTGTATATTTTTCCTGCCTGTCATCATCGTCACCTTGATGCCTGTTAAAACATATTTTAAAATGATTCTCTCTTTTCAGAACATTACTGAGTGCTGGGAACTATCATGGCCTGTGCTCTCATATGCCAAAAGGTAAGTATTGATTTCTCTTCTATTGTTATTTAATGTAAAACAATAGAACAGGCAAACAAGACAAGGGCATAATGTATTTTTTTACTGCTAGGTGCTGTGTCTTTTGCCTTTTTCTCTACGCCACCTACACTACAAAAGATTTCTCACAAATACAATATTTCTTTCATCAAGACATGGTCTGGATCACCGGGAGCAGCTACAAGGTCATCACAGCAATAAGAAGGAACCTCTTGTCCACTCGTCTTTGGTGTATGGTTGTGAGTCACGTTCATTTCACAAAAGTACTAAATCTTAGAAATATTTGAAAATGTATATCTTTTTTTAAACTGCTTTTAAAACGAAATATTTTTGACTGCTTTGGACCATGTGAAAAGGTAAAGTATTATTTGAGTCATGTGCCCTATTTTCCAGCTGTATACATAACCTTATGAATGCCAGGTGTTCAAAGTGTGCAGACAAATCATCCACCATTATTATTATTTTCCCTTTTTAAAGCTGAAAACTCTTGGCTTACACAGTCTTCTTTTATCCTAAAATGCTGGGACCAATTTGGCCAGAAAATTGCTCGACATTTATCTCAAAACGTGGGCTTAGAAAACAGCAGCATTTTTAAACAACAAAGGCATTCATCAGGCCGACTGGCTTTCAGAAAGCTGTATAGGAAAATGCATCTGAAATGAGGTGTGCTTCACACACAGCCACTTGTGCAATCAGGGCCCCACTGTGGGGTGTTTTCACACAGAAAAGCGGGAAGGGGAAAAGAGGATCAGAATAGGGTTTGATTATTGATTGGTATGTGTGCAGAAAATACCAGTCAACAAGTGTGGTGTGTATTACACTGTGTCTAAAACATCCCCTGAACAGTGTTTGTGTGTGTTCTTGTACACGTATCTCTGTGAGCATCATTTTGAGCCTAAATCCTACGGAGTGAATACATTTCAGGAAAGTGGGGACATTTTGACCAGTCCTCACTTTCTCACCCACTTTTAATGGGCTCTTTGTGGGTTTAGATTTTGGGGTTAGGGTACAGCATTTAGTTTTGATGGTTAAGGTTAGGGTGAGGTGCTAGGGAATGCATTATGCCAATAAATGTCCTCACTAAGATGGATGTACAAATGTGAGTCTGTGTGTGTGTGTGTGTGTGTTATTACTGCTGCTCCCTGGGCACCGGCTAATGTGTTGTCAGTGGGGTTTTTAAAGGCAGGATCACTTTCCCGTGCCCTTCAGGAACCACTCAGATGTGTGACCTTCACCACCACAGGTGCCTCATGTCCCGTCTATCCTTTCAGATTAATTCACCACTAGATAGGATGACGAAGTGTGTGTGTGTCTGCTGTAGCATTACTACACCAATTTGTCCTGAAAAGGAGAACACAACATGGTAACTCCTAAAAGACATGTCAATGCCCATAACCTCTAAATAAATTCATGTCAGATGAGTGCTTGAGCTTCAAATTAGATCTAGTTAAAAATGAATAAATAAGTGTTAATAAGGGTCAAGACCATTCATTTTGATCCTTGTTCTGAATTGTTTGATCACTGAACTAATTAAAGTGCTGTTATAATTACATGTTTGTGGCTGTATTCATATTTTCTTCTAATATTACCACATTTTATTAATATATTTTACAGTAAGGTAACAATTTTATGAATATAACTTACCAACAAAATGAAGTGGAACACAGGATCCTTATGATGAAATTACTGATAACTATGGTAATTAGTGATCATCACAGGATTATGAACATATACTTGAACAGTTTCTGGAAACATGAGCTTTTTATGTTTTAGCAGCACTAATGTCAGTATCAGTTTCCTTTATTTTTCTAGTGGCAGCAGAATTGTATCAGATATCTCACTGCTTAATAAATCCAAACCTATTTGCATTGGTTGATATGACTGGAATTTCTTTTTTTATTGTAATTGGCTGAAATGACACTTTCACACATCTTGCTGTAGTGCCAGGTCCACTAAGTGTGGCCGCCTCCTGCTGACCGCTGCCCCGGGGGGGAAGCATGGGGACGTGTCGGTGTGCTGTTCACAGAGCCTGCAGAGTCGGTTAAAAGCGGCGAGATCAAGGTCAACCTCCATCAGAGGCTGCAGCAAATCAGGGCTGACATGACCCTGCCATCGCCACATGTCCGGGCACCAGTGCTGCAGCCGAAACCTCTATCCCTCCTCCCCTCCTCCCCCGCTCTCTCGTCCTGGTCTTCTTCTCTCCACCCGCGAAAGTGCTGGCTCTGCCAAGAACCTGCTGCCCTCAGCACTGGAGGAGGCATGTCTCACGGTCTGTCTCTCACTAACTAACGCACACAAAAGAAGTCCCACATATTTCTCTACTGTATCCTCAGTGTACCTTCCCTCCCCTGTCATTCTCCCTGCAACCTTTCAACACCCCCACCACACCCTCATCCTCGACCGGACTGAACCCACCATGTTGCCCACGGGCTTATTGTCTTTGACGGTTGAGTATAAACACAGAGCCTTTGCTTCAGTTAATCAGAGTGTGCACAGTGTGTGAGCTGCGAACAGCAGTTGATTCTTTATTCTTAAACACGGTGCTCTGAATTCTAACCAGCCCAGAACCAATCAGGAGAAAATTCACTTTTTATCTGGGGTTGTGTGTTATGTGTGCACCGCAGTATGTGTCCTTTCGCATTAATCTGTTTGGCAGGATTGCTTCTTTGGAATAAGAAGTTTGTGAAGGCAGGAAATTGGTGCCATTTGGCTCCGCGAGACGTTTTTCTTGGCATTTGTGCGGAAGCCAAGAAGGATTGTGTGTTAAAAGTCTCTAACCTGTCTCTCACAAGGTTGGGGAGGATGGTGAAATCCAAAACAAAAGGCAACAGTCGCTCCGGCTGTACAAAAATGTGCAGCTATACGGACACAATGCACCTGACTGAACAATTTCAACAATTTGAGCTTCTCTGGGGATGAGCTACCAGTTCAATGAAAGTGCTCTAAAATGCAGTGGCTCATTTTGCCAGTGCATTGACACTGTTACATTCTTTTGCACTCTATAAAAGAGGAGAAAAGATAAGCAAAGTGGGGGGACTTTTGATCACTGAACCAAGCAATGAGGCTGACCGGAGGGATTCTTTTTTAACACAAAATCAAACGGACGGATGAGGAGGTGAATATGCGCCGCTGATTTATAGTGTCCCAAATTGAGTGACTGCTTTCATTAACATTTTCTTCCTCCATCCTCTATCCTTTTCTTCATCTATCCATTGCGTTTTTAGAGCAATCCATCACTTGGAAAAGAGCAATAAACAGTCACAAAATAATTAAGCTGCTGTAATCTCCAGTGCTGTATATTTTGGTGAATTGTACATTTTATTTATGGCCCAAAATGAGAGAAGGTTTCTTGACATATGAATCTTGATGAGAGCGTCATTCTTTTCCAATACAGGCAATCTGAACGCTGCTGTGGAATCAGGGCACAAAAACATTCATCATAACTATGGCCAACACCTCTTATTTAGTTTTTTCTTGGATGGTGCTCAAGTGCAGGGATTTTCCACAGTGAGCGTGACAGGAAATGTATAGGAAATGTTGATAACAGCATGTATTGCTATGAAGCTCTTGAAAAATTGTTGTAGAGTATGTATTTATAGAGGATTTATTTCTTACCAACTTAAATAATAAAACAGCCTACTCTATGAAAAGCCTTTTTTGGAAAACTTTTTATAGTTTGGCTTCAAATCCAGATCAATGTGAGGTTAGGTTTAAGCAACCAGAGCTCTTTGGTTAAAGTTGGTAAAAAAATGAGGAGCACCGAGCAGAAAAAAAGTTCTTAACTCAATAATCTGTAGCTGTGCATCAGTTATAGTTTTTGGTAATTATCGAAACGCAAATGAAACATGTGATCGGTCAAGAGTTTAAATATGTATACACAGAATCAACATTATGGATGGATAATGTTAATTTAGACATTCATCTGAAAGAGACAGATAACCGTTTGATAAACGGTCGTGAACATGCGTCACATTTCATGGTTTGAGCCTTTCTTAGCCTGACAGGCGTTGCTTTAGTGATAGTGCTGTGTTCCCTACTTCTCAGAAATAATTTTGGTGCTAATTTTATAACTAGCTATTATAAGTATGGCCAAAATCGTAGCCATCAACCTCACTGTCCTCCTCCACTAAACAGGCAATTTACTCCAAGTCTTTGTGCTTCTTTTGTCAGGATAGACAGTTTCTAACAAAATCGTTTGAACGTCCTGATACTTAAATTATTTGGCTCTGATGTGACAAAAGCATTTTTTTGTCATTCGTGAAACCTATTCTTAAGTTTGACTTAACAAGATGTCCACATTCCTCATTTTAACGTCAATGATTTGATTTCACCCCTGTAAATGACAGAATAACTAATATTGCAACTTAATCCTCATGAAATTATAAGTTTATTTTTCCTTCTTTGTAAAATAAAGACTTTACTCTCAAACTCTCGGATATTTTTCCCTGGTACTTGGTTATAAGATAAAAACAACCCCAGGTATTTTATATACGTTTTCTGGATAAAGTGTTGAGCTTCTCTGCAATTTGTCATATTCTCTGACTGCTTGTGCTTCTTACTCCATTCAGGCCAAAGCTAAGGAAATAAAACCTCAATAGTAATAAGCTATAGGCTATAAAAAGTCAAATGAATCATCACAGCCACTCCACTTAGGAAGATGAACACATACCTGCAGCTCACATTGAGAAAGTTCAACTAATGACATAAAATTACTGTAGCCAACTGCAAGCAATGGTACAATGATGTGTTTCACTCTAGGACTGCAGGGACTGCTACCATCAAGGACTCAATTCACTCTTTCTTTTCCATTGGATTGCTTATGAGAATACATTCATTTCGATGTCATTTGGATGACACTGCTGGATTAATGATACTTATGACTTAGGGTTTTAAAAACAATTTCTGGGCAGACTATTGCTGAGCGAATTCCCCCGTCTCTTAGAAAAGAAGACTTATCTTAAGTGTTCGGAGTTAGACTCATGTGTTAAATCTTTGCCTTGATGTGGTTAGACAAGAACAGCTGCTATGAGCTCCCTAATGAATTGAATACTAGCTTGTGATTTAGGAGATTCCCTTAACCATGCATCCTGTGTGCATGTGTGTGTGAATGTGTGTCTCCTAATTCCCTTTATTTTCTTTTAAGTCTTTCATGGCCCACGGACCTGAACGTGTGCCTGCAGGTGTGTGTGTGTGTGTTGAGTTTGTGTTCAAGGCTGTGGTCCTCCTGTGTCTGTGTGCTCGCCAATGATAACCGATAAGTGAAGTGGGAAAATAATAACCCTCCCTCTCTCCTTCCCTCTCCCACACCATCCCCACTTTGTCTCTCCCTCTGTGATGACAACACTACCGGCTGGAGTACGCCGCTTCTTGTCTCTCGGCACATTGTGTACCCATTAACAAGGTCCTGTGCTCAACACAGCCCCCCCCCCCCCCCACCGCTTCCCCAATCCTCATCTTCCTTTGCCTCTCAGTCGTCACATCCACCGAGTGCTGACACAATCCAGGGTGAGGCTAAAGCTCTGCTGCGGCGAGCTTGCACGATAGAGGGGAGCAGCGGCCCGGGCCTGGATAAGAAACGGGTAAGGGAGTAGGACGGCGGAGGCGGTCACACTCTTAAGTATTAAACCTTATTAAAAGATTAAATTTGACAGAGTTCAGGCTCATTCCCTCCTTGGCCAGACAACAGGACCATTAGTATCTGGAAACACTTGCATGGCATGCTGCTTAGTCCCCATTAATAAACGGAGCTAAAATTGAGAAGAGGACGGTTATGGTTTGGCAGTGGGTGGGGACCTGATAGATAGTAATGTCCTTGGCTTTGTGATGTGCAGCGTCGAGGGATTTAATTCAGTTGCCGATGTGGCATAGCATGGTGTAATTTGCTCCAGTGACACTGTCTGGAATCAGAAATGGGTCCTCTACGCAGACACCTAATGCACCCAGAGAGATTTTTTACTCTCGAACTGAGGCGCCCATTGATTCCTCACATTTTAAAAAGGCATTTTTACAGCTGCAATAGTCAAGATGATTATTTAAAGAAGACATTTGAGTGCACACTTTTTGAACATGCTTCATCATGGATTGCACTTTTCACCATATCCACAGGCCGTCGCCCACAGACACCATTTATGTCTGAGGAACACATTAAGTGTGAAAATGTGGCACTCCAACCTCTGAAAGATTCAAATGATTGCAGCAGGTACAGGAAAAAGGAATGTATAAGATTTATAGACACAAATAACAGCTGTAGCTGAATTTATATTGAACCATTAGTGCCATCTGTCAATGAGAGCACAGTAACAGTCATTAACATTTCATTGCAAATGTATACATTTACAATTTACACCTGCTACCTCTTTATAATATTTCATTTTGCCAATTCTTTCACTTGACATATCTGTACTCTGCTCATCTCCCTGTCTCGCACAAAGTCTTACACATTTTCAGGAGGTGGACGTTTGCCATCACAATCCGTCTGTCTCATGTCTCTCAACTCAGAAAACCTGAATCTTACCCTTTAACTTGTCTTCTACTCACACATGTTCAGGCACTTTGACACAAACACATCGAAGAAAGCATATTCATCATTTTGTCTCTCCAAGACAGATTGAGCCTTGCATAGGGACAAATTAGGTAAAACAATGTAAATGAGCCACAGGATGCATCAGCCTTTCTGATTGGCTATCGCTTGACATGTCACATGCAAATGCACAATTATTTCTCTATGACCTGCTCCTTCCCATACCCATGTCATAAGTCACAACGCCAGCACAAATCAGCAAGTGCAGAGGCTAAATGGAGAGGCCTATGTACATGACTAAGCAAAAGGAAACGTAGCATAAATATGGAAATGAAAATAGGGATGGAAATTGCCCTTTTAAATGATTGATTACAATCTGTATTCTAAATTGAATTTGATCAATCCAGTTATTTCCCTCTGTTTAGAA
This sequence comes from Platichthys flesus, assembly GCF_949316205.1. NCBI lineage: Eukaryota > Metazoa > Chordata > Actinopteri > Pleuronectiformes > Pleuronectidae > Platichthys > Platichthys flesus. The sequence continues at coordinate 4,031,351 of NC_084968.1, forward strand.
CTGTATTTTCAAAAAGAATTATGAATAACAGTTTCTAATTCATGAATTATTTATACACATAATCACTTTTTAATGTTAATTTTGCAAACCTCTTTGTAAATTCTATGATTTATTGATGGATGGTATTTTAGCTGATATATTATTTTACAACATTTATTTTAATTCTCATCACAACACCAAATAATGAATTACTTTGAAATTAAGGATATCTATAGATCAGCAAATTGATAGTTTATTAATTCTATGAAATGCTTTACTACAATTTCTGTGAAATCTCTCCATACACCTCAATTTAAAATCACAAAAAAGGGGGAAATGGCAAATATCCTTTTCCAGGGCTCTTCCAATCTGCTTTTACTGGGAAATTCTCACCTAGGTCAATGTGTCCCAAATATTAATTGAAAAAACTGGTAGTGTAGTCACATTATACACAGACAAAGACACAGTCTCATAAACACACAGATAAGAACATAAATGAACAATGTCAAGCACCCATTCATAAATACTCAGGTTTCATATGGAGGAATAAGAGGCTCTTCTCTCCATTCACTTACTCAACTGACGTACATGGCTGTGTGGGAAAACTACATGGAATGTGGTAGTTGAATCCGATTATTTTGTCAAATATCGAGGATTCGTGTAAACTATTTATAGGCTAAACTATAGACAGATCTGTTTGAAGGTTTACTATGAATGAAACAAATGATGGCTCTTCATTTTTTGCTAATATTTAATCATTTAATATAAAATGACCCTCTTGTCACCTGTCAAGGACTTTAGCACTTTAGCACTGCAGAAGCAACTTTGTCTCTCCAAATGATCATCTTGGTATAGGAAATCTCTGCACGTTGGTGCACCAACACAAACAACAGAGTCAGATAGAAGCCTGGATAGTTCCACTCTCACTGCCGACATGTGTGCAGTCAGACTGAGAGATTTGAGATTTTGCAGTACAGTCAACTTGAAAGTGACTCAGGAGAGGCAGATAATCTGACACGTTATCTGTGACGGGATTCAAAGGCAGCAATGAGAGGGGACCCCAGGACATTATGGGGACTAAGCAGCTCTATCTGGCCGAGGATGGATCAGCACATGGTGGGGTAGAGCCGCTTTGATCATACGGCACACTCACACAAACTGTGGAGAGAGAGATGATTGCAGCCTCACTCTTCGTGTGCAGTTCATTCCAGGTCTCAAATAACTAGTTACAGCAACATCTACACAAAGGCATTTGTGGTTTGTGTCTTACCTTGGAATGAGATTCAACACAATTAGCGTGAGCACAATGGCATATTAGAGAGAAAAGTGAAGTGGTTCTGAATAAACAAAAGGCTTGAGTGATATCCCTGACCCGCTTGTTGTTTGGATGCTTGCTTTCTATTCTCTGAACATTCTCATTTTACCAAAACACAAAAAACCTGAGAGGCACTTTCGTGCCAACTTCTCCCTCCGCGGGGGAAACATGATTCCAATGCACAATGCTGAGTCCATACAGCGCACAGCCATCGGCAGAGCACTCTTTATAGATATATATAAAGTTTCATCTTGTTTCTGGTGCTTTTCAAGTCATGTTGTGTGGAGTAAGAGAAGTCAGGGATGATATTAGACATGGCTCTGGAGCTGTACACAGAGTCCTAATGACGTGAGGACATGGGATGTGCCTCAGCCCGGGGCGCCACAAAGGGACCAGTGTGTTGGTTATTTAAAACATTTATTTTGAAACGACACGACTGGGGCTTCATTCATTGTGCATGAGCCACACACACGGAGGGATTTCTCAGTTGACATGAGAAATAGAGTGAGCTTTTCCACACGCAAATAAAAGGAAACTATCTCTGGACGCATTTCGATTGGAGATTGAAAGCAAGATCACGATACTTAGTGTCCACTTGGTTGTCAGGTTTGGGGATTCTCTTACTCGTCTGTATTCTGTTATTACCTGCCAATGGGAAAATGACCGCATTTCCTCAACAGGGGGAAAAAATGGAGAACCCTTCAGGCATCGCACAAAGGGATATTTGTATCAGGATGCTAAGAGTGCGCAAACAGTCACTACTTGTTGATGATACGATGGAATACGAACAAAAGGCACAAAATAAACTCAGTAGGAACAATTGGTTGAACATCCAGATCTGGCTCAGGGCAGAATAGCAACTTTGTCTTTATTGTCACTGTAAACAAAAGGAAAACTCAGCGAAAATGGAAAATGAGCGCATGCAGAGTCCATCGCGACACTTGTTTCTCCAAAGCCGTCAATGGTGCTTTGAGGAAAATGCTTAGATCAGCATATGCTGACATGCTTTCTACGACAACGCTGTTCTATCATGTTCACCAGTCATGAAAAGCTGTGACAATGGAAGAGAAGAGACCAAGTCAGCAGAGGCCAGGCCGATGGCAATTTGTGAACAGCACAAATAAATGCACAAAAATGCTACACAGTTAAGAATAGGGTCATTATAGGGAGAATGATTAGCATTATTGTACCTCAGCATAACTTTCAAAGTGTTTCGCTCACATTAATGAACCTCTGATTTAATTCACCGCTCCACTGGCACACTAAGTGACTCAAATCGAATGCACCCACAGGTTCGTGCTGGGTCAAGCTAACATGCACGTGGTGGAACTGTTTCCTGACCAACCTGAACTTCAGCAAGACGTGCACAACTTTTTTTACCTTATGCACGCTACATGGTGTGTAAATACTGAGCTGGCCTTCTTATTGCTTTCAGACAATAGGCCTATGTGATTGTATTTGCATAACAAGCAGTCTCTGTTGTGTTTACACTGTTTATACATCTCTGTAACATCTACCCTTGATGCTATATTCTGTTGCCAAATCAGTTACAAATGTAGCTAATGCATCATTAATCTTACCACGATTGTCTCATTCTATTTTCTTGCTGATTCTAGATATATATACAGTGGGTATTACAACAGCCCAGTTTCTATAAAACATGAAACAATGAATTGTCATTCTGTCGAGTCAATCAAGTTTAAACCTGAATGAATGCACATTTAATTCTTAAACATAAGTAGGTTAATCTACTTACATTTACTCCAATGCAGAATTTGTTCCTGGACTTTTTTTTTGCAGGTTTAGGTTTATTTTCATAAAACTGACTGTGCCTTCACTTCTATTCAAGCAGTATTTCTGTGCCCCACACACATCATCAGCTACAAAAGAAGTACTGCGCATACTGCACAGTGAAAAAGACTCTGCATGATCCACTGCTGTGCCATTATTAGTTCTCCAGCTCGGCTGCTCTTCAGGCCTCTTGGAGGTGAAAGATGGTAGGTGTCTCCTAGAGAGCCATCTGTTATGATTATGGAAACCCTGAAGGGGTGAGTGGTGACTAAAGTGGGCTTCTAATTGAATTGGGTGTAGGGCTAATCTTGTCAAAGTGCTGGGGTGGCTGGCACCCTTGCCAACTTCTCCTCCTCAGGCTCCTTTTTAACCCCATGCTCGAATAATGCACGACACAGCAGTTATGGTAGAAATATGCTCTATCTTTACTATATGTTATTGGTGTGGTACAGTATGAAAAGAGCCAAAGGGTCAGAGAGTCTCCATGTCAGACATTTCATTGAGGGTGAAACACATGGACTTGGATTTAGAGAAGAAATGGGCAACATATGCCATCATCTGAGACACAGAGCCCGTAATGTGCCAGGGTGGCACCAGCCCATACACATTAATCCTTGGCCCACCTCAGCCAACTACGATCAGAATACATATAACCAAATGATATGGAAGAGACACATACTTCTGAATAAAACAGAACTATGAAACAAGCTATGGGAAGCCACTGGAATGGGATTCCCACAGACAAACAGTGCCTGCACATTTGCTGCTATCCATGAGCTGATAATAGTACTGAAGCATCACAGTCGCAGTCACACTGACTATCGGTACCACTTGCAGAAATCCTGCCCCATTAGTGGCCCATTAAAACATCAATAAGGTTTTTAACATCCAGGCCCTGCAGTTGGAATGAACAGGTTATAATGTCCAAACTGGTGTGTACACCCATTTTCAGACTGAGCTCTGTTGTATAGGCAATGCCTTTGTAATGCAGATTGTTGCAAAAATGATTGTATCATTTTTTTAACTTCTACTTTGAAGTTTCTATGAGTCACTTTTTTACAGGCCCATTCAAAATAAGAATTCTGCCTTGACCTCTGCAACAACTCCCCGTGTTTTGCCACTTCCTCATCACATCAAGCTACCTGAGCTGAACTTAGCATCGGAAACATACAGAGGATGACTGTTCTCTTGGAGTCAGTGAGAACATCACTGTTTGTCAAAATATATCTTTGAGCTTGTTCCTGTCGGCTGATGTTTATAGAGGAGTGAATTAAAAACTGGAACTTCTAGGATTGTATAAAAGGTAAGAATATCTCACTGGAACACCAACCCTCAACAGTTTAAAGTAGATGCTGAATGTGAATTAAGGTACAGACGCGACTGGAGCTGGTCGTGATGTGACGTCTGCACACAAGCCTCTGTGCCAGGAGGCTTAGCTACAGAGGATATCCTCAATCTCTAAGCAACATCTGGGTTTGAGATCCATTTTCTGGGAATAATGATGTATATTTGTATATCCATTATCTATCAATCAATATCTTTTTAGTGGTGGTGGGCTGGTGCATTGGACAATAACTTATTCAGTGAGTCTTGTGTCAATATTACATTGAGTTGTGGCTGTTTAATGTCTGAATAAAGTAAACTTGCTAAAATCAGGACAGTAATAAGTGTATAATCAATTAAGAAAAACATTCATCCAAACTCCCCCCAGATACCCCTTCAATCTGAAAAGTGCTATTCAGACATATGAATATATATATTCATCAATACACCGGTCAACTCCATTGGCCTGATAAAGGTTTAGTTGTAACACAGAAAAATGTGAATAGTGTGTAGCCCTCTCACTCAAATCTGGTTTGACTAAATTACTTTTATAGAATGTCCCTTTAACATATAAAAGTTACTGCATGGGTTGTGAAATGGTGAGAGCTACGAAATATAGTTTCTGGAATGGTGTACACTAAACACAACTCAAAGATGACTCTGGCTAGGATGCCAAGAGGCCTGGTTAGTCTATTAATGTAACTGTACTGGCAATGAGCATTGATTTCCCATGCAGTTTATTTCAACTGTAACTATAGCCCTTATTCAATATGAAACAATACAATCAACATGAAAAAAAAAATTGGAAAGACAAGATTTGAGAGCAATATTAATCCGTTTTATTTCTAAACAATATAACTCAGCTCTCTTTTTCATTTTACCTTAGATTGACCCATGAACACATGAAAACACAGCTTTATAACCCTATACTAATACCCCGGTTTTTTTTTTTTGAAAGGTTCAGTTACTGGTACCAGTGTTTGCGCGCTTGTTGGAGCTCATACAGAAATCCTCTTCAAAAGAAAAGTCCATATACTCACACCCGAATCAGGCAAAAAAATGAGACACGGTAAACTCCTTGAAAAGGCAACCTCTTCCAAGAGGCAGCAACACGATCAGGAACCCGTCTAGATGCTCGGTCCAACACCAACTCCTCTGCTGCAGCACGTGGCAAAGTCCGGCCTTATCCTGGCCTCTCCCGTCCACGCAGTTGGTTATGCTAACCGCTAGCAAAACAGTCCCGTACTCGTGGTCAGCTTGCGTTAGCCCGTTAGCAAAAAGCCACAGTTCTAAAGCACGCTCGTTTACACTCTTAAGCAAAATAAACAAACCCTCACGCAAACGCCCGGTTGCAAACGGTTAATAGTATAACTGTTCTTCAAGTTAACTTTAAGTTTTCTTCCATATAACATAGTCTCTTCAGCTTCTTCTCGCAGCTTCCTTTTTCTCCCGCCCCCCTGGCCATCCGACAGGTTAATCCCCAATGACCAATACAATGATTGACACCTGCTTGAACAAATCCAAACCATAAAAATAAACTGAGGGATTCAAGGGCTCTTTAATACGTAGGACGTTTCTTTATCTAACACAAACTTCCCCAAATTAACCAGATACATGTCAACAACATCATTACCATTTCAGGCCCACATTAGTGACAATTTAGCATAAACTGTACATGTAGGAAAACCTAATTTAATCAAATTAGAAGGGCGCTACAAGTGTATTTAATAATATTCACTGGCCACTGTGAGAAGCTTCTTTTGATTAATGTGTACAGCTCCACTGCACCACTGTCCATGCTTGACCTTAATGTCAGCTCATTACCAGCTTAATTGAAAGCAGAGAGTCGGAGCTGTCCCATGTCCATGCAGAACTTTTACGAAACGTGAACAAGGTCCTCTATCGTCCACAAACCCACACACATACACACACATGCACTCATTCACACTGTCATCACACTTCATCTCAGAGCTGGAGATCTGAAGAGGCTTCCTCATTAATGTCCCACAGGTGTGTGTGTGGGTGGGTATAGATAAGTGTGTGGGAGTGGGATAGCAGATGTCTCATATTTACTACAGCTATGGTACATGGTTCTATTTTATAACATGTGGATATTCAAGTCATTGATACAAATTCAATGTACTGCAGTGTCATTGAAGTGATGATAAAAACCTATTATCATGTTTAAAAAAAATGTTTTAATGTAATGGGCTGATCTAAAAACTTGTTAGCCGTGTGTCAATTGCCAACACAACTTATCCGGACGAAATACAAAATCACACAAACTTCTGAATCAGCCACTAATTTGGTGTAATAGAATAAACGGTGGGTCGGTGTGGCCAAGGGGGTAGAGCAGGCGTTCTCCAACATGAAGGTTGCCAGTTCAAACCCCACTCTTCCCCATCTGCATGCCGAAGTGTCCTTGGCAAGATGCTGAACCCCTAAGTGGCCCCTCATAAATGTTGAGTGTACTAAAAATGTAGGTCGCTTTGGACAAAAGTGTCAACTAAATGACATGTAATGTAATGTAAACATTTTCCTGTCCACACACTTGAATCTGAAGTGTGTTGCCTCCCCGGAAGCTGATACACAACTTTGGGTAACTTTTTTTCACAAAGTACCAATGGCTTGGCAGGTCGCCTCATTCATTCGGGGCTAACTGGGGTCTGCAGAGGCTACATTGCATTGTTGTTGGTGAATAGTGTATGCCATCCACTGCAGCATAATGCAGGCGAAGAGCTGAATGAAGCGGAGGTCCTCACCCTGAACTTTCTGCAATGAGACCCTTTTCATTTTGGTCTCTGTAAAGTGACCTTCATAACAAGGCGTTGTGTGGGGATGTCAAGCTGGGTGTTGGGAACAATAGTCAGTGGGCAGGCCAGATAAATGCTGGTTTTACTCGATGCATTGTATTTATCACACCCCTTGAATGTTGTTATCACTGCCAATAGGTATTATTGTTTTGTGTTCGTAGCTTCAGTCACATCTTTTGTGTCTTTTGTGAATAACTGTTCTTAAAATAGGGCTATTCATTTGCTACCGTTTATGAAAAAGATTAATCCGTAATCATCAGCGGTTCAATTCAAATGTACTTTCTTTAGTAAAGCTGGTAATTCTTTGAATTATAGTTTATTTTTGATACTCCCCCTGTGTAATTGGTGAGCTGAGATGTAGAATTCACAGTAAACAAAGAACTGTTACTCCTCTGAAAAGGCAGGGTTGATAAAGAATGTTTTAATGACACATTTATCTTCAAAATGATGGTCTTAATATCCTTGAGGCTGCACTGGTTTGTTTTCTTTTCTGATCCAAACACAATCAATGTCAGTTTGTGTAATTGGCGCTGATAAAAGCTCCTAAAAGACGCACATCTCCACCAAGATCGCTCGCCCCCATCAACATCAACGATGCACACGCAATAATACTGACCTTGGTATTTGGCAAAGCCTTATATTTTGACACCACGTTGCTTAATATTCCCCCTGCTATATTGGGCCCCATCGGAATAATGAATTCCACAGCTGACCACTTGGCTCACTGGTACCGCTGAGGCCCGGCACGCGTTGGACTCACCAACATCTACAAAAGATGACAGGTTGAACCGCTGAGGTGTAGTTCTGCTGCCCTAAGCAATTCTTAGACCGCCGCTAATTGATAGGAGCATTTACAGCCTAGAGTAACACCCCTGTGTCAATGAAGGGAGGCATCTGCAGGGGTCCCTGCCACTTATACATGTATGCATGGTACAGTGGGATATTGTGATTGGTTTGGAAGCCCTGCAGAACCGCAGCAGTGACCTTTTCTCTTTTTCTTTCTGTTATTTGAAGAGAGAGGCTGAGGTTATTTCACAGTGAAGGGCACCCATTTTCCTCACATGGGTAGCTTGACATAGACAAATAGGAAGAGATGCGAGGAAGGAGAGACAACTTAAAACCAAGAGTGAAACAGCGCTGGTAAGGGATTATGGTGATTTAAAACCTCTCCAGCCTCCTTAATCTCCTCCCCGTGGTTTGCAGAGACGAGCTGGAACATAATGAAGACAGTCCATCAGTCCATCGGGCTCTTTATTTGAGCTTTCCATTTTGCACAGTAACTGCGATTAGGCCGACATCCAGAAGCATGTGCCAGACTGAAAGGAATCGATGTCTCTGTGCAGCTGGCATGTGTGTATCTCTACAAACCTATTGTGTGTTTTATTTGCATGTATGCATGCATGTCCACATAAATCTGTGCTTCATTTCTCTGTCTCCTCACCAATTTTCCTCCCTCCATCCTGCCTCTTGTCTTAATGGCTATAGGCAATCGACTGAAACGGCAGGCTTCAGCAGGACCACAGAAAAGAAGTAGGCAAATTAATGATCCTACATCACTGCTCAGATCAGTGCTGAGACATATTTCCTCTCAGAAAAAAAGCCACCTGTGTTAGATTATCTCACCACTCTTTCACTTAATCTCTCTCCTTCTTTCCTCCCCCTCTCCGGCAGCCTTGTGTTCTTAATGCATTGCTGCCCTCACCCTGAAAGTGGACATTTATTTCGTTGGAAGGAGAAAAAAGCCCCAAATAAGGGAAATTCGCAGGGAGCTGTCCACTCCACTGGTGCTGAAACACAGAAATTACTGGCGCGCTGCAGGGCGACATGGAACACAAACCATCGCACAGGACAGATCATTACAATTTCTGTGACACATTTTTACCTTGAAAGCAAAATACTAAGGGAAGATGCCAGAAACAATTCAGATGGCTCTTTTTGATGTGCGCCATCACGATTTCTCTCTCACACACACCCCTCCCCAAAAAATAAACAGCTCTTACTTTAACTCACCTGCTTTGCCCTAGCGATTACTATTCCCATATTACTGCAGTCATAAATGAAAGGCAAACACAACCGTCTGCTTCAGTAACTCTCCTGACAATCGCCGACGCCGGCTGCTTATTGTCATTTGTCAATACACTCATGAATAAAGTACAAAGGCACTCAGAGTAATGCAAATACTTCTTTTTAGAGTAATTCTGCCCGAAAACAGGAGAATAGAACCAAGACGGTCAGTGCAGCCCTCTGTGGCAGTGTGTTAAGCGGAGGGAGCCAAGAGAGAGCCCTGTGGCATAAATTGATTGCTAGAGACATATGTTGGCAACGCTGTATTTCACTCTGTGTGAAATCTACCCTATGGGTTAGACAGGGTAAAACAAGGAGGGTGGGAGAGGGAGGAAGTGTGCAGTGGAAAAAATGAAGATGAGAAATGTGCTTCAGAGCAGGCAGGAGAGTGTGTGTGTGTGTGTGTGTGTGTGTGTGTGTTTGTGTGTAACATCTATGTGTGTATTATCTGTGTGTGCACCGGCTGACATTGTGCAGGAGAACATGCATGAAGAGCTAGGTGGCATGTGAATATATGTGTGTATGCAAATGCACAGCCTTGCACAAATCCTCTGCTTTGTGTTAATGTTTATGTGTGTGATGTCTACACACAGTGCAGACCTTGATGATAAGCGAGGCATCTCACCATGCTGAGTGGGCCATTTAAAAGACGCCCCCTTTTTCTGGCAGGTCCGTGGAGAGAAGTATGATGGAGGTGGAAGCATGGAAACAAGTGTGTGTGTGCGCGTGTGTGTGTGTGTGTGTGTGTGTGTGTGTGAGAGAGAGAAAGAGAGAACATTAACAGCCAGTGGGGACTGGGCAACAAGACGTAGAATGCTTCATGGTGTTTATGTACCCCATACATGAGCATGTATTTATTCGTACACATATTCATACATGTTCACACATCAGCCCACAAACATGCAAATTACATATCAGCAAACAACAAGCATGGACGCAAATCGTATATCAGCCAACTCGATCCACCTACCCACAAACACACCCACACAGACCACATGCAGTGCCTCCATTAGCTGCACTTTCATGTAAATATCCTTCATTATTCACATCTCCAAGAACTGCTCTGATGACACAGTTACACAATTTACCACGCCGATGCTGCCTTTGCTAATACTCTGACGTTGTAAGATATGACTGTAGAGATGATAGTAGAATATACTGCAGTGATATCTGGGTCTGTGAGTAACTCATGTGACTTAGAAGAAGCTGCCCTGACTTATTTATGCATTAACAGGGAGCCTTCAAACACACACCTCGGAGCATGACTGTAGCTTTTGCAAGCAGCGAGTTAGACAGAGGTGCTGTGATTTGTATGCACACAGCAGAGGTCATTACATCTGCTAATCACCTGTATTCATCATGTGCGACATGTACTAACCAAGAGGGTCTGTGGAGTTATCTAGGAGTCTTGAGATCTAGAAGAGAATCTAGGCTATGTAGGAGATGAGGGCTGAAAACGGGATCCAGTTTTCTCTAAATATGGGAGGGTGGGAGGGCAGTCAAGCATCAACCTCATGGTGGTGCTCACACGGAGGACACACAGGGATGTTCTGAAAAATGCATAAACAAACCTGTTGGCTAGGGTTGCAAAATATTTAAAGACGAAGCATCAGTAAGGTCAATTGCTTACATGTTTATCAACTGTACATGCAAAAGAGGAAACAATATATTTTCATCTTAGTTTCCTATTACGAATAAGCCATGCAGTAGACTGCCAAGAAAAATGTACACATATGGAAGTACTTTGCATTAAGAAACTAAAATGACACTTAGCAGAGCGCATAGATCCACTAAGCTCAGATTTATATTTAGATCTGCATCAAATTACTCACACATATTTCTCTGTGATAAATAAGAAAATGTTGATCTAGAATTACCGCACTGTGGTTGTATGGCTCCTCAAACCAGTACATTGCCATGTACATATTTCTACATATTTTATTTCCAGATTCATCTAAGGTCACTGTGACCCTTCATCTTTGAGTCCAATTGAACAACTGAGCAAAAGTTGAAGAAATTCCCTCAAGTTGGTCTCATGTATCACATTCAAGAGTTTTTGACCTCGACCACGGAAATCTGCAGTTAATCAGCGTGGCCAAGTCAGGCAAAACGTGTTTTAGAGGTCAGAGTGACCTTTGAACACCAAAGTCTAATCAGGTCAGTCATGAGTCAAAGTGAACCAGGATATTCTTAAGATAAGGCGTTCACAGGAATGGGACGGAAGGACAAATGGACGAACAAATGGACAACCTAAAAACATAATGCCTCCAGCCACTGGCTGTCGCCGGTGCAGAGGCATAAATCCCATCTTTCAATGCTAAAGACAGTCTCAAAAAAATATCCTGCATATGGCACCTGATCTGAACGGGTCCTTCCTGCAGGGACCAGTCATACAGCACCCCTCCACATCATTTCAAAGTCGTTTTTGTATTATCCCGATAAAAGACACACAAACACAGACAAACTTGTAGAAGGAGGTCAAAATAACTTGCTGAGATTTGTTTACCACGCAGCAAGAAACTTGTACTTAACTAAAGCTTCAGTTTCAGTACATTTGAAATTATCAAGTATTTGTACTTTCCTTAATTGCCTCGATTTTATGCTACTTTAATTTAACTTTATTTTGCTATTCACTGCATTGGACTACGTTCACAGGAGACATTTGGACAAAAAACAGGCATTACTATTAACATTCATGGTGGATTTGCTCTATTCCAGTAAGGCATGATAGTGTGACAGTGAGCCAGCTTTCTCAATAGCATGACCATGGTAGTGAAGTGGCCTAATTGAATTCAACCATCATTGATTTTATGATTACAACGGTGCTTTCACTGTGATATGTCAAAATGTCCTCTGTGAGAAAGCCTGTTACATTTGTATGCCCAAGATGTTCTTTGTAAAATTATGTGTAATTATTCAGTCTTAAAAGCTTGACTCGAGGGCAAGATGGTGTAAAAGCAGAGTTTCTTCTTTTAAGACTCAGGGAATAGATCAGCAGTGAAAACAGAAAACAGTAAAGTCCAAGGTAGCATAAGCTAAACCTGGTCAGAGGCTTTAGAATGTGCAGAGGATAACAGATACCGCGATTGTTGTGGACTCTGTTCAGGGGGGTTCAACCCATGTAGACAGGAACAGCTCAATATCCAACATATTATTTCTGTTGGCAGAAAAATGTATAAGATCAGACAGATGTGAACGATAAGTGTGGAGTCGTAAAATCGTCTGAAATAACAGATGTCGGGTTTGCTGCAAGAGAGATGATCCAATTACAAAAAGAGTCGGGTCACAGTGAAGCGCAAAGACGACATATGGAACGGTGAGTTGTCTTCTTCACTGGACAAAATATTCCTCTGGAGTATGAATTGGCAGCTGGTGTATGTGTGTGTGTGCGTATGCGGGGTGTGTGTGTGTGTGTGCGAGACAGCAGTGATGAAGCAACTGGTATGAAAATGTGGAAGAGGGAGCAAAGGTAGTGTCAGGACATGGGTGGGTGTAAGTGGGGAGGGGGATGATGGGGACCGGAGAGATTTTGCCTTTTGAGATCTAGACAAGAAAGGCAGGAGTAGGCGAAAGAGGAGTGCAGGTAAACAGAGCGACAGGGGGATGCAAGGAGATGTTTGGCAAAAGCACCGAAGCCCTCAAAAGGGAAGAAACATTTTCACACTTTTTCCATCCACTTTTTCCTTTTTGTTTTGGAGACTCCCTCTCAATCAGCATGGATCCTCACACAGAGGAGCAATTTCAAAAGGCAGGACTACAGACAATGTGGCTGCCAAGCGTTTTGGAAACAGGTGACTAAGCCCGGATCAGTAACTGACCATGAATGAGGATGTCTCTTCCAGGCTTCAGAATGTTTCCCAGCAGACGGAGCTGCACTGGCACCGAAAACGACGGGTGGAAGGGGTTTTTCTCCCACGGTTATAATTTCCATTTCATAAAAGAGAGCGGGGCGATAAAGAGCCCTTTGTGAAATACCCCCCAATGCCCTCACCAGCATAATGAAAAGCAGGAATCAATGGGAAATAACTTGCTCTCTTCATTTGTCATTTGGCCGTGTGATTCCTGCCTGTGTGCGTGTGTGTGTGTGTGTGTGTGTGTGTGTGTCTGTGTGACAGACGCATGGAAGTTTCAAATGAAGCAGCTGAGGAGAATTTATAACTACACTGGATTATTTGGATTCAGGAAATTGTGTTTCCTAGTCATGCACTCATCACATTGGCTTTGTCCACTTTTCAAAGGCATATCAACAAAAACACTAGTTGTCCAACGGCAAAAGAATGGATGAAGTAACTGGATGAATTAAATGATGTTAATATGTGAGGTAGAATAAATAATGGGGTATATGCAACTGAGAGATGAGAACAATAATTAACTAATTCATACTTAACATTCATAGCATTAAACATCAGGTGATATCTTGTTATTATTTGGAACCAGCAGAACTAATGACATTCCCATCAGCCACAGGTGTACTGTGCATTTCTTGCTAAACGTTACCAATGCTAAACTAGAATAAGATGAATACGCATAAACATTTTACCTCCGTGTTAACATGCTAATTTCAGTATTTCTCTGCTGTGCCTGAATACACTCATTGACAATCTACTAATTATAACCTAAAGCATGTTAATGTAATTTCCTGCCATTTTTTGTGGCCAATGATACGACAGTGCATGCTAACCCCTTTATCTGGGACCATTTCCAGGACAGGTTTAGGAGTCTGAACCCCAGGAAGGAAACGTAGGTACCCAAGATGTAGATCACCTCCTCAGCTGACAATGTTCAAAAGCTTTCACAGGTTTAATATACTCATTCTACCATTATGTAAAACTGTACTATTATGCTATCACAGTACTATTTCCAGATGTCATCTTGCTTGAGATCTTAGACATAACTCAGGTGAATGTAGTCATATCCCTTAGTGATTCCGAAATGTATTTTTAAACCTTCAGAAAACTGAGATGTTAATTGAAGTATGTGTATGTGTGTGTGTGTGTGTGTGTGTGTGTGTGTGTGTGTGTGTGTGTGTGTGTGTGTGTGTGTGTGTGTGTGTGCATACATATATATACACACGTTTTGTAGGCTATAGCTTTTCTTTGGCAGGAAAACACTTGAAATACAATCTAATATCTCGCACATGCATGCACATGTAGACACCAAGAGTAGCAAAACACACATTAAACGCACCGTGCACATCCAAACAGCATATTTCCCACAGCACCAAACCTATACATATGCTCAAGGCGATGCATAAATCAGCGTGATGTAACTTCATGTCCTGGTGGCCACATGCCACCAAAGCACAGCCAGCAGTCAGGCACGTGACAACCAAGCAAACACGTCACCGGAGACATCACAAGCTTTTCTTGGGTTCCGTCGCTTTACATCAGTCTCTCCCTTTCTCTCCCTCTCTCTCTCACACACACAACACACACACAAATACTCACCCGCCATCTGAGGAGCCATCAAAATGCTGAGTGTAGAGATACTCGTTCCTCACCTGCCTCACACATGAGTTGGTTTGGAGGCCATTTGTCACTGATGAACCCCTCAGGCATGGCACACGACAAGCAGAGATTCATTTGAGGCATGTCTTACATGTTCTAGTTTTTTTTCCATTGGCTGAAGGCTGTGACAGTTTGACAGCCACACTGTAGCTTTTGTTCCATCTATTCCAATTTTACCCACATTCAATTCATTCACCTCAACTTAATATATTGATAAAGGCTCCCTGCTGTATTATTCAATCCTGGGCTTTTCAGTAGAATTTCATTTGAAGATATGAAAAGTTTTCGTTTCAAAATCAGCTGTTTTATATTTCAGGCTACAGTGAATTGCTGCCACTGCCGTTATAACCATCATTTCTAAAAAGAGATCTGCTCTCTGATGCTTCGAATGATTTCACAAGGAATCTGAAAGACATCACAGTATTTAACTGCAACCATTCCACACGTTTCATATAGACTGCATATGTGCAAACAAACGTGCCTCAGTCCTCTACTTTAAAACACTGAGCAGGCTCATTTAAGCAGATGGTACTGAAACTGTTTGCTCGTTGAAGCGGTTACATATTCAGACATGAATGAATCAGGAATAACTTTGATTCACACTCTGAATTCTTTCGCAGTTGGTTATTTCAACCAAGATAACCAGGCAGCCTTTTATGTATTGAAGCCGGTTTCTTCACACTATACAGCCTCTATAGCTACAAATGATTGCATCATTTCGATTGATTGATTGATTATTTATTTAAGCCTCGGAAAATATATTGAGAAATAAGACCCTCATTTACAATGGTGCTGAGAGTACAATGAAGAGTTAATACATTGAAATAAAAATAAGAATGAAAAGGTCATAAACATCATTTTTGACAATTCAATAAAATACTATGGTTAAGTCAACTAACAGTAACAATCACTGCAGGAGAAGTTAGTTGTACATGCGATAAGATTCGAGAATTCCCTTAATGAAATAAATAAGCACAACTTTAAAGATTTTTGGACCTCATTCCAAATGTAGGGTGCCTTATAACAGAAAGCTGTCTTCCCCAAATTAGTATTAACACAAGGCAGATAAAATGAAAGCCAGCTCTGGGAGCAGGTATTAATGTTTTTACAATTTTAGCTGATGAGAGAGGAGAGATATAATGGCAGTAGCCCAATGATTGTTTTGTAAAGATCTTCCAATGGCCATCCCTTTTTTCAGACAGGGCTGGCCAGCCGACCTTGTTATAAAGAATACAGTGGTGTGTGCCATAGCAGTCTCCAGTGATTAAACACAGAGCAGAATGGTATACAGCATCCAGAGATTATAAATAAGTGTGGTTATAAATAACATCACCATAATCTAAAACTGATATAAAAACTGACTCAATAATGCGTTTTCTGGCAAGGAAAGTGAAACGTCACCTATTTCTGTAGAGAAATCCCAATTTTATTCTTAGCTTTTTTACGAGATGATTCACATGTGGTTTAATACAAAGTTAACATGATTAAATTGATGTGTGTGTTTGTCATATCTAGTTGTATTTCTGAGTGTGAACAAAAATGTTACTTTAATTTTAAAGCCAGTTTAATAACTGGCTAGCCCCCAAGGAATTGAATGTCAGAGCACCCTGAGAGAAGTAGCAAAAACAGGTAAGATTTGCTTGTTCCATGGATTTAGCTTAGCTGTTGTTTTCAATTTAGCAAAACAGGTCGAGCATTCAAAGTTTACTTCTATTGAGTCCTTTCCCTCATTCGCAGACCAACAATGAGATGGAGCAACCCTGTGGTGTCCCTGTTGTGAGACCCCCGACTCCCGCTCTCTATCCCAAGCCATCAATCAGTCAAATGAGTTTCTATATATAACCCTTTTGTTCATTCATGTGTCAGTTTGGTGTAATGGTGAACGATCATTACACCTACATTTAAAAACACTTAAAAACCAAGCTTTCCATCCATCCATTATCAATACCGATTACACCATTATATACATAAATAGATATAATATCTATTTACTTTAAGAATTGCAGGGGGGCTGGAGCCAATAGCAGCTGACATTTACTTGCTACACTCTGGAAAGATCACAAAAACCTCTAGATCACTAGTTGTATATCACTTTAGTCAAGTAAAGTAGCTAAACAGGAGAAAACATGTTGAATAATGTAGGCATTTTACTTTTTCATATCAAATATGCCTGAAAGAGCAAACATAGACATATCTAATATTTTGGACCCCTCAAATGTATTCTCCAATAAGCTGGAACCAAGTCATGCACCAATCAAGACTCTCCATTTTTTTCTGACTAGTTAACGCCGCAATGCATTTTGGCATTCTGCACTAATACAGCTTTTCTGCTGCACCAGAGCATTTGCCGATATATTTAACATTACCATAGGTTAGGCTGTACGCACCGACGACATGTCTGGTTCATTAAACACAATCCACAAAAGTTCCTCTGGAGTGTTATCACAATGGTCCAGAGAAGAAAGTAGAACTAAAATGAGATGGAAATCTTAATCAAGACATCACGCTGAATAGATGAGGAAGGTGCAGATGAATGGATCCTCTGAGCTGAACACACTGAATCTCTGTGAATGGCCCTTTTGGCCAAGGAATTTTATAGACAATCGTATTATATGTGGAGCATTAAACACACTGCCATTTCTAAATGATCCTCAGCATATTAAATAAAGCTATATACACATCATGTATGTGTTACTTTTTGTAGCCATGTGACACACTGTTGGCTGACAGTGAAAATGCTCTCTTTGAGGATTGAGATGTGAAAGAGCTCATCTGAGGATTGCATGTCCACACAGGCCATGACAGGCTTTACTTGAAATGAATGATAAGCTAATTGATCAATAGCTGATCAAACATGGCCGATAGCTAACATTGTGAGATTATAGGTTCCTCTATAATAAACACTTGGGTACAGCATACTTGTGACACTAGATGGTGATATACTGTACAGGTGTAGTATTCTCTTACATGGTTTGCAGTTTTCGCTTCTATGGAATTGGATATATCAGTGTTTTATATAATGACAAAGGTAAAATTGCAAAACCACTAAATTAATTTTGGATATCTGTAAATATTATATGATCATTATTTATACGTATTTTAACTTCTGATATTTGTAATGTAACGTATGTTTTAAATGTTTGATATTGGTATTTAATGTTTGTTTTAAATGTTTGATATCTGTATGTATGTTTTAAATGTGGACCCCACTAAAAGTAGCTCTGTCTTAGGGTAGAGCTAATGGGGATCCTTCTAAGTAAACAAATAAAAGTAAACAAATAGGTATCAGCCGATGCTTGTGGCAATAAACAGAAATATCTTCAGATAGTTAAGTTAAATGTTTTTTATTTACATATGGATATTTTTTATTTTATTGAATTTGATGCGAATATAAAAACGATAACATGACAGTAGCGTTATAAATATAAGCATCAGTCACTGAAAATCTAGCGTTGGTCGACGATTGTTTGATCTGGGCAGGACTATTTTTTTAAAGTCGTCATCCCTCAATGTGGCATGTGTCACACTCTTACAAATGGAGGTTGTGTCTGAAAGTAAATACCGTGCACAGTGAAAACATAATTGCTAAAGCAGCCGCGATGCAATGTTGTGAACACATCAGCGCTGATAGGGGATGAGAGGAATCACTTGTGTGTAAAAAATTGCCATTCAAACTTGGTCGATCAATCGAGGCAGCCATTTAAATGTTAATGATTAAAAATAAACTGCTACATTGTTGGTGGAAGAGGGGTAAAGCGTGGCCCGTGCAGTGTTTATTCTGGAGCGGTTTAATTGGTGACAAGGGCGTGTACCTTCTCGGAAAGCGAGTGCAGAACAAGAGACATTGACAGCTATTTTTTCAGCTGAGAAATCACTGAATACAAAAATCAATCTGGCTTAGAGAGGTCCTGCATTTATCATCATGTGACAGAGATATATGTCACGTATCGGAACGGTGCGCATAAAGCTCATTATCATATGTCACATGGGGCATGTGGGAGTGGGAGTGAAAATGTGCCGTTTTTTCGGTCTGGTGAAAAATATCACAACATGATTTTTAGTGTGCAGTGTTTAAAATGTCAAAGAAAGGCAACCACTCGGCCCCAGTCACAAGCCCTTGTAGTGTGTGTCAGAGCCAGCTGAAATCCAACAGAAATAGGAAACCACTGCAGCAAAAGCACCACATATTAACAGAAGGTTCCTAGTGGATTCGTGACAAGTGTCCAGAGCTTTCCATATAAGCTGCGGTGGACAACAGCGTGTTTCAGGAAGGATGAGGAGTGAACAAGAGAAATCCATTAGCCTCACCGACTAAGAGGGCTGTCATATTTATCGTTTGTAACATAAACCACCTCTATATCCCCTCCCTCTTTCTGCACTCTGCCTCCTATTCCTCGTACCTCACCACTTCTACTTTCATGGCACCTCTTTCAACCTGAGGCTTCACACCTCCCCACATTTTCTCACTTCCCTCTTTAATCTCATCACATTCTTCTTTTTCTTCTGCCACAAATTTCCTTTCAGCCTGAGGAAGAAAAAAAAAAAATGAACTCCCACCAAGGTTGCACCTTCATCTCCCGTGTCCACCTTCCATTCTTTGCTTTGGGTCGACAAAATGACACCGACTGCAAACAAAAGGTTTCGGTGTTAAGGACAACCTGTGGAGCTGTGTCACACCCAGAAATAGACTGTTTCTCAAAGAGATTCTGAATCAGCAGGATTGTGTCCTCGTGTCAGCCATGTGCAACAAGAGTCTAGCTTTCAGTGGATAATGAGGAGCTACAGTGACAAGCTTTACATGGAAAGCCATATTCAGAATTTTAGACTGATTGAGCGAATAGGACACTGCCATGTAAAGAGCATTTTCCAATTTTCTTAACTTAGCCTAATTAAGGTCATACTCGAAATAAACAATAATCTATTTAAGACATGTGGACTGTTCGGACATTATTCACATCCGTGGACTTTATGACTATATCACGTTAACCTAGTCAGCTATAATTAGACACAAGTGAAGACAGTATCTCAGTTACTCTATGAACCACACAGAATCTTAAATGTCTTTATTATATATATATATATATATATATATATATATATATATATATATATATATATCATGGTTATTTATATGCCACAGTATAGAGTATTTTCTCTACCCACTTTGTAAATTAATGTATGAATTAAAAAAAGTTTTTCAAGTTGTCTGAGAATTCAGAAAGAAAGAGGCCTTTATAAATCTGCAGCAGGACTAAAGCTATACTTGGGTGCACTGGTGCTTTGAGCTAAATGCTAAACATCAGCATGCTGACATAATCACTATGCTAATGATAATGATAATGATAATGTTTAGCAGTTCATATTTAGGGTGTTTATATACCAGCATTCGCTCATTAACACAAATAAGCAGAGGCTGACATGAATATTTTTAGCTTTTTTGCTCATCAACCAGTGCATTGGACAAATTAGATTTTGACCCCATGATGCCATTAGCTGGAGTTTATCACCGGCGTTATTGGAATGTGTCCGTCAGGCTCCTTCAATATGTGTCGGAACTTTCAACGCACTTAAATAGTTGGAATGATAGTGATTCAAAATTTGAAAAACCTGATTCTGGCTCCAGGTGAAAAGTCAGGGGATAAACAACGTCAGGAGAACTCCTCCTTGGGTGCCATGGATACGTGTGTGGAAATAACCATGGCAAAGCAACCAACAGATATGAATATATTTACTAAAATGTGAACCTCATCTTACTGTTACAAATGTCAACCGCATGTTCGGACCAGTGAGACATTACATTTCAATTGATTTATCCTGCTGCTAAAGTAATTGACAAGATAACAAAAAGTCATTGGATTTATCCTTTCTGAGTTGAATAACAAAATATTGCAGCATCCATTAGCTCGTACATTTCAATCTGGACCAACCAACTGCTGTCATACCTAAAACATACATAACCATCACATTTATCATAGTAAGTCAATTTATCTTTAACCACTTTTTTGGAAGAGTAGTGAGGCATTATTTACTTTACTAGGACCCAAATCCAGAGGCCACATAAGGACAAATCCAATCTATAGGCCAGTTCTTTACACTACTTTGAATATTTCACGAACTGATATTTTCCCCTTTGTTTAAAAAAAAAAAAATCTCTGTCCTCACTCCCCTCATTTTCAATTATATCATTCCAGGCCAGGCAACACGAAAAACAACTGCACACGTTGAAACAAGCCTTCTGGGCCAAGAAGTTTCCTAGAAAAGCTCGACATCAGATTCATGACCTATTCTTAAACTGCAGAATTGTTCGCATCTGTGTTCTTGTATTGATCTTCTGTGGCCTCGCCTCTTTCCTCTCTCC